>NW_028324155.1:2727272-3030303 GCF_054372755.1 Phalangium opilio
AGCAACGGAAACAGTTGTTTTATTTAAACGGATGTTTCTTTTATAGTCATATTTCTAAATTTATTTTTTAAAAGGATGGGCGATATTCGCTTCCAACTTTAGACTTAACGGGAAAAAATTAATGGAATTTTCGTTTTCTTTTTAACTCGTAATACAAACACCCATCCAGAAATTCCTAAAACGTTTTTTAACTTAGTTCTGGCTGGTGGTGAGTGGGTAGCTAGCCTTGTGAAAATATTTCACGGCCAACCCAACGGTACTTTTTTTTTATTCCCTTAAGAGTCTATAAGCGGCTTTCCAAAGTTCAAACTTTAGGAAATCGTAACCATAATCGTTTGGGGTGTAAGCTATTACGTGACGTAACTATAAAAGAGTTTCAAAAAGCGGCGGCGATATAACTGAATTTGAAACTTTACAAAGTGCTTTACAAGCTAAATAGGGCTCCTTAAATATTTCTCCATGGTGGCAGATTGCTAGCAACGAATGGAAACCGGAATGCATAAGAAGCGCGGCCGGCTTTCGCCTTATTTTTCCTAACGACGCCCTGTTCCTAGTTGCGACAGGGTACGCCACTATGACTCACTGATTTATAATATTAATTAACGAGGTTAATCAAATCTTTACTTTATCTTTAGAAGATAAGAAACGTCACTGTACAAACTATCCTAACTAGGATAACATTTAATTGCTAGAGGGGTTAATTGTTAAGAGAAAAAAGAAGTGATTTATCCCTCGCTAGTTGCAAAACAAAATCTGGGCGCATTTTCTCTCAAGCTAGCTAGCTAGATAGATAGAAGAAGATCCTCAGCACCCCCTCCTTGTAAGAGAACCGACCGCATTTGCCTCGTGGAGTTTTTGGTGATTCACCAACCAAAGAACGTTTGTGTAAAATTGTGGAAAAGGTAGGCCTATTCTTAGCCAAGAGGCGGCCCGCTAATAGGAGCGGCGGCGGCGTTATGTTTTTCCTCTTTCCCGTCTTCTATCATCTTTAAAACGCTGAGCATCTGGTACCGATGGGGCCGAATAAGATTACACCACCCATTTCTACAGAACGAATTAAATTTCGTACGGGCTACAAACGATTTGACTCCCTTTCGATCGGATTCTTACCAGCGATAAGAGAGTTAACCCATTAACCCCTACTCTTACGTACGCGCCTAAATTCCAGGAGCGAGTGAAAAATTCAAGGAGAAACCTAAAATTATCCCGACTTGTTTTTACAAACCCTCTAAAAAAATAAGACGTTGGCGGCAAAGGGGCCATGGGTGTAAACGAGACTTTCTACAAACTTGACATTCTAAGTCTATGTATGAATCTATTCGTTTGTATTTTTAATTTAGTCTTATTCTGGCTTCGCTTAAATCTTAACGTTATCTCAGTCGGTTAACGAATTAAAAAATACTTTTTGGTAAAATGATAAGGTTAAGTAGGCGATATTTCTTTCAAAAAACAAATAATATACAAACACGCCGGGTCGAGTCACCCCCTGGATTTCTCCCACCCTCGCGAAGTTTCTCGACTAGTAAACACTAAACAAAAAAAAAGAAGCCGAGGCTTCAGAAAATGCACTTACTTTTGATCGAGATAGCTCGAAACCCAATCCAAAACTTCGGGATATATGTCCGATTGACTTAAACGATAACTTCCAACAATGCTACTTCTTAATTGAATATTCAAATTTTCTTCTCCAGTCGGAGACCCTTGATCAGGTACAAATTCCTTCAAAAACTTTATTATTCTTTCATCGGAAGAAGCCGTTTCACCTTCCATCTCTGCGGTACAACCGTCAACTGCGCGAAGGAAAGGCGCCAAACGCGGAACGCCGACAGACTGACAGCGTGAAAAATTTCCTCCCCATTTCATTTTATCCCCTTCATGATGTAAAATAGAAAAAAAATCGCGATACTTTCGCCATCTATTAGGTCTATTTATATGTTCAATAGGAATGGTTAACAGAAGCAAAGGCAGGGAAATAATGGAAACCCCATAGGGTTTTACTTTATTAGGGCACAGCCCACTTGGTCACGCTTTGACTACAGATAGAACCGACATTCAATAACCCTAAGCCTCGGGTTGTCAAATTTAAATGTCCAATTTCAAATGAGGTTTAATTTTGTGTCTATAATACTTTTGTGTCTTTCGTTATTTTTCATTCCAGCTTTTAAATATTTTTTCAAATGGTACGTACCTTATTATTATTTTATATTACAGTTATTTAATGTTTAAATCATGTTGAAATAAACCTAAAATTTAATAATATTTCTAGGCTTTATAGAGATCAAGGAAAACACAACAGTATAATATGGAATTTGAGAACCAAACTGAATCTACTCTCTTCCGAAGTAACTCCCGCCAATCAAATCACAATTTCTGGCTGGTGGATGGATCATTTTCAATGGAAAGACGATATAGATTGCAGTTTTCAAAAATGGTCCATTTGCTCCAGGGTAAGTATTGATATGTAATTTCTTCCCCATATACGGCAACGTCATAACCCTCTATCTCTTACCTTAGTGATATCCCCCCTCCCCTTTCCTTCCGGGGGCAAATAGTATTCTCTAGTACAAAGTTGCCCCTAACGTAGGGGATACACAGTTCACTCCCCCTCTCAACCGAAATTACTCTATACTGTATCTTTTTCCAGTGTTGGGGTTAGTAATAATTAATTTTAACAGTCATTAAGCGCTTCTTGCGTACCAGAAAAGATGAGGGGTATTTTTCAATACGTTCCTATGCAAAATAACAATGTTAAAGGTCTTGATCTAAGTCTTTCAGCAACCTCTGATATCACAGAGCATGTAGGGATGATTTTATAGAAACATTTATAAATAGACAATGAATTTAAAATTAAGCTAATTAATTATAGAGTAATCGCGCCTTAATGGGAGCCATTGCTTTGGTAAAACTGAATAACAGTTTAACAGAAACCTTTAGAGTCATGTTTGTGCCACCAATTGAATCTAGAGTTGAACGTAAATCCACATACGAAGCCCCTCCCCAAACCTCAATTATAAGTGTGGCAATAATGCTAATTTGTCACGGATATAGTGGAAATGTTATGTTTTCCAATATGGTCTTGTTACCCAAATTATGTAAGATAATCTCAAAATATTTGGCAATTTTTTAATGTCAATATTAACCTCAGATTACCAAAAAACGTTTTAGCTAATTTAACTCCTAAAAACGTTACTAAAAAAGATATAATTGAAACGTGTAGCAAGAGTAAGAATTTGCAAAAAAGAAGTTCCAGATCATTTGTGAAAGAAATACTTCCTTTAAAAATGAGAGAAAAGTGAGATGACATTAATTACTAATTAGCTCGAGGGGTCGGACGTTTGTCAAAATCCCGTACACTTCGTTTGAAATCTGTTTAAAATCTCTTTCGAAAATCTCGAAATCCCGAAATCTCACGTCAAAATCTAGAAATCTTAAAATCTCACATCAAAATCTGAAAATTTTAAAATCTCACGTCAAAATCTAGAAATCCCAAAATCCCTATTTTAAAATCTGAAAATCCCGAAATCTTCACCTAAAATCCCGAAATCTCACATTAAAATCTAGAAATCCCGAAATCTTAACGTAAAATCCCGAAATCTCATCCTAAAATATCAAAATCAGAAAATCTCCTCGAAATCCGAAAATCTCCTCAAAATCTGAAAATCTCCTCAAAATCTGAAAATCTCCTTCAAAATCTGAAAATCTTGTTCCAAAGCCCGAAATCTCCTTCAAAATCTGAAAATCCTGAACAAAATCCCAAAATCTTCTTCGAAATCTGAAAATCGCGTTCAAAATCTGAAAATCTCCTTTAAAATCCCGAAATCTTAAAATCTTGGACTAGATCTCCAGATTTCTAAAATCTGGGGCAAAATCTCAAAATCTTTGTCAAAATCTTGAAATCTCAAAATCCCGTACACTAAAATGCCGAACGTCCGACCCCTCGAATTAGCTTCTTTCCAAAACCTTAATTCAACTATAGAGATGTTTTATTTTAGTACTCAAGGCTCTGCTAATGATATAACATTGACAATACATTTATCAATGGATCGTTTATCAATGTTGGAAAGAACATTGAGTGTTTGGAAAGGTCCAGTTTCCTTTGTCATTTTTGTTGCTAGGAAATCAGATGAAGAGGATGAAGATACAGAATGGCAAAGGTTGTTCGTTTGTTTGTTTGTTTGCCTTGAACAAGAAAATATTAAATAAACAAACAATATTAATTTTTATCAGAATATATATTCAGAAGAAAATTAAATCACAGAGCTTTTATCCCAGAAGCCATTCAATAATTGTTTATAGTCATCCAGGAGAACACGATTATCCAATTAATTATTTGAGAAACTTGGCTTTGAGGTTATAACCATAATTTCGGGTTAAAATTTGCAAACAAACTTTGCAAAATGCCAAATTTATTTTTTTTTTAGAAATTGTGCAACAAAATTTTGCTTCATTCTCGATGCCGACTTCCAACCTTCACCAGATTTTCAATTAAAGTTTAATTCTTTATTGAAAAGTTTTAAAAATGTTTCCAAAATTGCTTTTGTTGTTCCTGCTTTCCAGTATACAGAGTTACCCCTGGTAATTCTTAATTACCAATTAATTATTTGCTAATTTGGATAAAGTAATTTAATTTTTATAAATCTTAGAAAAGAGATAATATTCCTCAAACCAAGGAAGAATTGATGCAATTACTTCACAGAAAAGATCCATTCATTCAACCATTCGATATCCTTTTAATTTGTCCCTAAAGAAACTTAGTAACCCACCCCCTAAATTAAAAGTAATTAATGAGTCTCCTTAATTAATCAAACGGCAGCTTGATTCACCAGAATCTCATAGACTAACCGATTATTATAAATGGTACAGGGCTGACAAACCTTACGCAGTTCATACATACTCTGATAAATATGAGCCTTACTTAATTGTGCAGTTTAGTAACTTAAAATTAATTAAATTAATTAATTTAATCAATTAATGAATAAATTAATTAATTAATTAATTAATAATAAAAATATTTTTAGAAGGACTTCATTCCTGCCTAAATTTGATGAGAGGTTTTCTGGTTATGGAATGAACAAAATAACTTTTATCACTGAGCTTTATGCATCAAGGTGATTATCATAACTTTTAAATTTTAGTAGGCCTATACAGGGCTCCCACCAGGTCCCTAAAAGTCCCTAAAGTCCTTATTTTCCTACAAGGTCCTTAATCTACCCTAAAATTGGTATTCGGTCCTTAAATCACCCTATTTTTATAAACCTCAGAAAAAGTATAAGGGTGACCTGAAAATGTCTTGTCTGAGATTTTAGCAGAGCCCCAAATTCGCGGAGCTCGCTTCGCTCACTCCGGTTATTTATGATTTACTAAATGTTAAATTTAAACGAATTAATTGGCTAATTTTCATAACAATAACAAATCGTGCAAAAATTATTCGACTGAATTTAGACGGGTTATGTTCGCCATGTACGTTATTGCAAATGGTCAGAGAAATTTGTTCAAGTTAGTCAGGGAAAACCTGGAAAAGTCAGGGAATTTCATTCCAAAAATTTTGTACGAACCCTGTAAAGGCCCAAATTCTAGTTCAGTGGATTTATTCAAAAACAGTAAACATGATACGAAAATAATTACTTCTAATCAAAAAAAACCTTCCTTATACATTAGAGCCAGTATCAAGTCTTACCTACCGCTCCCTTAGAATAAGAATATAAACAAAAGAAAGTCAGAAATAATATCCTATTTTGTCGAAAAAATTGAAAAGAGTAATAGGTTCCTAACTGTTTGTGATATTTTCACAGAATAGATATCATTTTGTTTTACCAGTGGTCCCTTTTTGGTTCCTACTTTTAGAATTTAGGTCCCTATTTTACCCTATTTTTATCGTGAAAAGTCCCTTTTCCCATATTTATTTTTGAGATTTTGGTGGGAGCCCTGCCTATATTAATTAATTAATTTTAGTTTATTTGTTAATTAAATAATTACGTTTTAATATTATAGATATAATTTTACTGTAATGCCTGATCTGTGGATAATTCATCTACCGCATAAAGATACATCATATAAGCTTGATTTTGGTCAGGTAAAATAACACTGAAGATTTAAATTTATTATTTTTAATTGAAGAGTTAATTTTGTTTAATATTTCAACAGAATCCTTATCAAAGACTGCAAAATCGGTTTGATAGATTTGAATTTGTAGCTGATATTATAAAGCGATATAAACTTCCTCCTTGCATTTAATGTTAATTAAAATAATTATTTTCTCTATTTCAATAAAAAATTTTAACCTAATTGACTTTTTAGTTCATTTTGCATTTATTGATTTATTCTTTAATAAACAAAGGATTAATTATTTACAAAACAAGGTCATTGTTGTTTTAGACAAAACAAACAAAAAAACTTGAAAAAAGAAATTTAAAAATTAAAAAAAAATTATAGACGTTTCATTTTTATTTATTTTTTATAAGCTATGAAAGAAATATTTTTAAACTTAATGGCGATTAACTGGGATATAATTATTATAAGTGAATTTGATGTTTCATCATGATGCTGGGATTTTAGGAAGGCCAAATTCATCAACCAGGACCCCTTCTTGATTGCTAGCCACACTCTCAGCTCCCGGTTCTCTTGTGGGAGCGTTTGGAGCTTTGGCAGCTTCATCCAAATAAGATGTGTCCTCATCCAAGGCAATTTCATCACCCAGGGCGTCCAATTCAGCTTCCAATTCATCATCATCAACTTCGGGCATTCCGTAACTCCTTCCCAATGCTTCTTGAACTTCATTGGCTTGATCCAACATGTCCTCCAAATCATCTTGAAGATTTTCAATGTCATCAATATTGACTTTCTTATATTCTTTTCTCATTTCTTTGACACCCATTTTCATGGCGTCAACCTGGAGTGGAATTTAAAGCCATTTTAACGTGATTTTACTTTTTAGGAAGGAAGCCACTTCACTTCTTAATATTTACTAACAGTTGTTTTGGTATCTTTAAGTTGTTGAGTGGCAAAGTTGGCTTGCTCCATGTTAAAAGATTGTTGCATCAAATTGTCCCTTTGTGATTCGTACATTTTCTTCTGTTTTAGAACGCGCATTGCTTTTTGTTTGACCATATTCTATAATTACTTGTAGTGTTAGTAATGGCTTCCATTTTTAATTAAGAAATTTCTTTCATAAACAATACTTTAGCTGGGCCTTCTCTCATTTTTTTCATCTGGTCTTTGTATTTAACAAGTTCCTGATCAAGCTTGCTGATTTTTTTGTCAATTGAATCCGATCTACTGTCAACCTTTTCAATTTACACGAAATATTTCGCTAATTAAACTTCATTAATTAAACTGGCATCTAAGCCTTAGTTTATATGGGCTAAAAAAAGGTATTAAATTCAAAATAATACTTACATTTGCTATGCAGTCTGTTAAATTAGGAGGGGGAGCTTTAGGCTGAGCTCTTCCGAACAGTCGATTCATATTTATTTTTAATTTAATTAATTAATTAGCTGAAAGACTATACTATTTGCAATTAATACCTTCCTCGCCTCTCGAAAGTTGAGAAACTTGTGACAGACGATGTTGACGTCATGTATTACGCATTTTGTCATAGTACACTCAATTTGGCGCAAAATTGTACCGCCTCTTATCCTCACTAAAATTTCAAGAGATTTGAACTTGTGAAATCGAAAAAACACCTCTAATCTCTTGAAGGCTAAATCTTTAAATTATGACAAGCCACTCTTCTGGCTTCGCGAACAGCTGTCATAAATAAATAAATAAATGAAAGACAAACTTTTAAAACCTTATTTTATTTAGAGCCACATCTCATTAAAATTGCGCGTGATCGAGTGTGCTGTGGTACAGGATATTTTTGTGTCGTTGTGTAAAAACAGTAGATGTGATCTAATTATATTTTCCGTGTTATTATTAATTAGGGTACAGTTTACTAAATGTTTGTAAACTTTGAAAAATATATGGATTATATATGAGAGATAAAAGAAAATATTAAATCAAATCTGTAAGTGATTAAATTCATTATAGTTGATCTTTCTTTATTTGTCAGATTTTATTTAGCTAAGCCTTGGCTTTTGTAACAAAAGATTCCTGATTTTGGCAGTTTGGCAGTTGCAGTTGCAGTTTTACTTTTATAGCCGCGACTTTGTGTTTATTTTGAAGACAAAATGACAAATTCTGGAAAGCCCCAGCATTATCTTTTACGTGGAATGTCAGGAAGCGACGCTTATTCCAGAACTTCTAGCGCATCTGCATTAAGAAATTGCATGGGGGTTCCCGACGATCCTTTTGAAAAGAAATTGATTTCAGCAACCAGCAAGTCTGAAATGGTCAATGAAATTATAATTCTGAAAGAATCCAACAACAAGCTATTGAAGGCGCTGGTACAAAAAGAACGAGAATGCAGAGAATTTCAAGATCACCTAATAGTCTCTTCCAAAACAAATGCCGACCTAATGGACGAGTTATCGGATTTGACTCTTGAAAATCAAAGACTGAAATTGAAAGGAATCACGTTTCTAGAAGAAAACCGGGCTTTATACGGCCAAATATGTCAATTAAAGAAAATGTATTCTAAAGCCCTTAATCAGTCTTATCATCCGGGTGAAAATAGCCGTAAATTAAACCACCACCAAAATGTAAAACAAAATGCCAAAGATTCCTGCAAGTTTGAAAGTGACGAACCCACTGAAAGTTGGGAAGAGATATCTCAGAAACTCCTGACTCAGATGCAAGAAGAAATGATGGAACTGGAAAACTTAAACACCAAATATTTTGATTCTAATAAGGTGATGGCTTCTCAAGAGTACTTTAAAGCTCCCTTATCTTCAAATGCGGAGGGTGAAACATCGGATAATTCCAACAACCCAAACTTAGTGCCTTCCAGTGTGGCTTTCAGTGATGAATGCGAGCTTTTGTGCGCAAAGTCACTAATCCATCACTTGAAAAGTCAAGTAGAGCATTTGAAAAATCATATGCTCAGTCAAAAAATGGTTTTAAAAGCAACCATGGAGCAACTTCAAAAATTTACAAAGGCATTTGGTAACCTAACCACCTCACCAATGCAAGGTTCATACAAACCTGGAAAACCGGGAAAACCTGGAAAAATCAGGGAAATAAATAGTTGACAAAAAACTCAGGGAAATAAATAGTTGACAAAAAACTCAGGGAAATTTGCTTCAAACAGGGGCCGAGTAATTAAGCTAAATGTTCGTGAACATACCCTCCATAGGATTAACATTACACTATACTTTGGAGGCATATAACTCTGGTTCTACTATAGATAGGGGAATGTCCTTTGAGTATGTTATAGTCCAATTTGTCCCCCATCCAACCATTTTAAAAACGTAGGGCTACGACAAACAGGGGCCGAGTAATTAAGCAAAATGTCCGTAAACATACCCTCCATAGGATTAACATTAGACTATACTTTGGAGGCATATAACTCTGGTTCGACTATAGATAGGGGAATGTCCTTTGAGTATGTTATAGTCCAATTTGTCCCCCATCCAACCATTCTAAAAACGTAGGGCTACGACAAACAGGGGCCGAGTAATTAAGCAAAATGTGCGTGAACATATCCTCCATAGGAATAGCATTAGACTATATTTTGCAGGCTCATAACTCTTGTTCTACTATAGATAGGGGAATGTCCTTTGAGTATGTTATAGTCCAATTTGTCCCCCATCTAACCATTCTAAAAACGTAGGGCTACGACAAACAGGGGCTGAGTAATTAAGCAAAATGTTCAAAAACAACCCCCCTCCATAGGAATAGCATTACACTTAACTTTGGAGGCTCGTAACTCTGGAAAATTCAGGGAAGTATATGGGGAAAAACCTGGAAATCTCAGGGAAATTTGTTTTCCAAAAGTTGTAAGAACCCTGTAATGGTTCCTTAAAAGAAAAAGTCAAAAAACTAAACAAATATTTTTTTAGATATGGCCAGAGAAAGTCCAGCTCTTTCAACCGCTTCCAAAAGACTCAGTCAACCCTCTGATGAATTATTCCGCGCATATTTTACCAAACAATTACATAATGGGGTAAATTCCAACTCCAACATAGGTGGGAATCCAAATGAACAGGGAGCTGTTGCAGAAATCCCTCCTCTATTTGAACCGAGTGCCCCCACCAAAATTATCGATATTCCTAAGAAAGTTAGAGTAAAGGAACAAATTTTATCGGAGCCTGAAACCAAAGATACAACTCTAAAGGCGCATGAAGAAGCTACTCAAGAAGGAGATGATGATGATGATCAGAAAATATGCCCCATTTGTGAGAGAAAATTTCCCGCCCGAGTTACTCAAACTGAATTTGAAGATCATGTCTTTGAACATTTAGATTCTAAAAATATATTAGAACACTAAATTTTACTATTCTTTTTTCTCCCCCCCCTCTTGTAGTTATCAGAGATCTTTTTAATAATCAGTATTATATTTGTTAATTTTTATCTCATGGTAATTAAACTGATAATTAATAAAATTAAATTACAAACCTTTAAATTTTTAATCCAGGAATTCCAGTGCCTACAAAAATAAAAATAAAATACTTCCAAAATATTATATTAATATCCCCTCTCTCTGTTTCATTGGTCAGTTTTATACAGGAATGGGTGGGTATATATATATATATATGTAAAGAATAATATAGATAATGTAATGGTGTAAAAAAAAAAAAACTTAAAGAATAAAGATATGTTTTAATTAAATTTTTAATCCAAATTTATTAAAGCTAAAATAAAATTTAAAAAGAAAAAAAAAGGGTTTCTAACTATATCAATTTGTTTGCTGTTTTTTTTTCTTCTAAAAACATAAGATTTTGTTTGTTTTTTTGAAATAGTTCTGCATCTGGATGGACTTCCTGTTGTTATTATTATTATTAAAATTGTTTTTTTTTTTGAAGGCCTACTAAGGCTGCAAATCTTAATTTTAATTTTCATACATTTAATTAATATTAAACAGAAGATTTATATTAATAACAAATAATAATTTTGGTTAATAATGATCATAATAACAAGAATATTACCGGTTCGTTTTAATTTCAAAGTTTCAAACTATAAGTGAAATTAGAAATAATAATATTATGATTATTTATTAATTATTCACTTGATGTTAATTAATTAATTTCATTTTAAAAATCTGGAATCTCCACATTAGAATATAATATATTAATTATTACTTGAGTGGGGATACTGTTTGTTTGTTTCGTTTGTTTTTATGAAAAAAGCTATACATTTAGAGATGCTGATTCGGATTTATGATAATCATAATATTTTAGGGTAAAAACTTGAATTTAAATATTGTTTTTTTTTTTTTTTTTTTTTTTTTTACCATAATAATAGTATGCAATAGGTTTTCTTCCAAATTTTATGATATATATGGTACAGTATAATATGTACATGATATTATAGTAAAGATATTATTTTTTTTCGTTTTTGTTTACTTTTCTTTGTTTGTTTGTTTGTTTGTATTCATTTAAATTTATACTGTACAAAAAGAAAATTATTATTATTATCATCCTTGCAATATTTTAACAGCAATAATAAGCCCTTTTCTTTCTTTTTTTTAAAATCCAACACTTTTGGTTTCATATTTTCTTTTTCTTTTTTTTTTTTTGGCAAATTAAAATTGTTGCAAAAAAAAAAAAATTAATTCACAAAAAAGTTTTATGCCAAAATTTGGTTTTGGCAGTCTTTTTAACAATTTAAATTTACTATTTAGTTTCTATAAATCTCGCCCATCCCCTTTGACATTTTTGCAGTTGCAACTAAACAAATAAGGGTAAGTGTGTATTGGTTGGTAAAGGTGTCATGAAATCATGCAGTTTGCTTTTTCCTGAACATTGCCGTAACCTTTTTCAATCTCCATTAAAATTGTTGTGAAAATGTCAGTGACACTCTGAAACAGATTTTTTTTTTGGAATAAGTAAGTCATTCTCTAAGAATTGGCCTTATTCCTGATCAACGCCACCGAGGCGTAGCGGCGACTTTTGGAACTATAATAATACGGTAGCCAATTACAGGTGGCGCTGGAGCCGATGGAGATCTGTTATTTTCTCTATTTTGAATCATGTGAATAGCCAAGGCTTAACAAGCGATATGGTTTCAAAAGTATTAAAAGTTGATTTTACCTTTCTTATTCTGTCTAATATTATGAAATAAGACTTTCGGAGTAAGTTTTCATTCGATTGTGGTCTATTTGGAGATTATTCGGTTAGTAATAATTAGTTAAAACATGTTTTTTGAAGTTGAAGCGGTAATAATCAAAACAGAGAAATAACAGATCTCCATCAGAGTACATCGACTCCAGCGCCACCTCTGATTGGCTACCGTATTATTATAGTTCCAAAAGTCGCCGCTACGCCTCGGTGGCGTTGATCAGGAATAAGGCCAATTGGTAACTTATTTTCCAAAATTAATTTGGTAGAAATGTCTATACTTGGTTTTGTTTGGCAGATGCTTCTAAAAAGGCAGCTTTCATTTCATCAGCGGCTCTTTTACCTTCTTCAGTTGGTACCACTCTTTTGTATTAAGAGTTTTTAGTCTTGTATTTAAGTTTGATTTTTAAAAGATAAAACCAAATTTAAAGGCCCATAATTTGAAGTAAACATTTGAATAATAATTAATTAATTAATTCCTTTCCAAATATTATAATTTTAATAAAATTAGATGATTTTATCGACTTCTCTAAATCCTGTTAATGTTTCACTTCTAGCAATAGGCTTTTAAATTTTGATTAAAAACAAATTTAGGTAATATTTTTGTACCTTTCCATGTGCAAGTCAACTTTATTACCAACTAATACAATTGGAACACTGTTAAAATTAATCCTGAAGTTATTAAAAGCTCTTTTTTTCCTCCCCCCCCCCCCGCTTTTAAATTAAAAAGCCTTACTCGACTTTTCCCGTCATATCAAGAAGTTTCTCATAAATGAGTTTAATCACTTCAAAACTAATTTAATTTTAAAAAAATCTTATAAACATCACATCAAAACTACCAAGATACGAAGATAAAATAAATTAATTAGGCCTAACCTTTTGCTGGAAGATATGGAATATACAAGCACATATCCATGAATATCCATAGAGTATGAATGAGGAAAGATTGAATATTCATCCTAAAATTATATGTGGTGGTTTTTTGAGACCCTGTGATGATTGTTTCGCTTAATTTCACTTTACCTGCCCAGCTGTATCTACTAATTTGACAAAGTATTCCTGCCCTCTAATTTTGATAGACTTTGTGAAAGCTAGAATATTTTTTAGGGTTAAAATGTTTTAAATTGGATAAACTGAAAGGATTTGTGGGTAATATTTTATAGGAGTCTTACTATTTTCAATTGTTGGTTCATAAGAATCAACAAATCGACCTTCTGTAAACTGTATGGTTAATGAAGATTTCCCTAAAAGAAATTTTCCTTATTTAAAAAGAGGTGTTAGCAACCACTAAGTTAAAAGTTTGTAATGGTAAACTATGAATTTCAAGTGCTACAATAAGTTTTATGTGTTTCAAAGAGAACATTAACATTTATTGATTGTATTAAGGTCAAGGAACTGGGATTCTGGGAATGGAACATGAGGGATACTGTTAACTTGTTTCCCCCGCTTAGTTAGGGTAACAAGGCGTAGTTTTTGATATCACAAATATGGTTTTGAAATAGCTATAACCCATATCTCTGGCTTGTTTTGATGAAAAAACAAATATTGGCTTACCAACAGAACGAAATCCCATCACCGCGATTTTGCGTTGTTTTGGAGGCATGGCTTCTATCTAAGCCTAACTTAAGCCTTGGCTTTAAACAAAAAAATATACCTTCTTACTCACTAACATTAATATCAAAAATATTAAATAATTAGCAAAAAATCCACAATTATTAATCTCTTTTTACTCGAGTTAATGAGAAAATTACGCGATCTTATAGATTTTTCTTCTTAATCAATTGTTGAATATCCGTAACGTCGTACTCGTACAAGAGCCTTTTGTGTGTACAAAGGGCAACAGGGCTGCCAAATTCTTTAGTTTCAGTTTGGTATAGCGTGTTTTGAGAATGGAAATTTTTATATAAATAACACTCCTTAGTTATAATGTTAACAGGATTTTATTAAATTTTGAGCATACATAAAACATTTTTTAGCAAATCATAATTTTTATTATCATATGGTCCGTATATTTATAAACTTAAAAATTACAGATTTCAACATGGACATATTCTTGACTTGAATTTGTCGGGTGGCTATCATTACTTCCAAAACCCGTTTGTTCCAAAGCTCATTGCTTCCAAAGCCCGTTGCTTCCAAAGATCGTTGCTTCCTAAGGTCGTTTCTTCCAAAATATAGTAAGAAACATAGGATTTGTAGTAGGAAAATAGTTTAAGCTCCACCCAAATCTCCCGGTGCGTGGACAAATCTCCCGGTGCGTGGACATCTCCCGGTGCGTGGACAAATCTCCCGTTGCATGGACAAATCTCCCGGTGCGTGGACATCTCCCGTTGCGTGGACAAATCTCCCGGTGCGTGGACAAATCTCCCGGTGCGTGGACAAATCTCCCGGTGCGTGGACAAATCTCCCGGTGCGTGGACAAATATCCCGGTGCGTGGACAAATATCCCGTTGCGTGGACAAATCTCCCGTTGCGTGGACAAATCTCCCGTTGCGTGGACAAATCTCCCGTTGCGTGGACAAATCTCCCGGTGCGTGGACATATCTCCCGGTGCGTGGACATCTCCCGGTGCGTGGACAAATCTCCCGTTGCGTGGACAAATCTCCCGTTGCGTGGACAAATCTCCCGGTGCGTGGACATCTCCCGGTGCGTGGACATCTCCCGGTGCGTGGACAAATCTCCCGGTGCGTGGACAAATCTCCCGGTGCGTGGACATATCTCCCGGTGCGTGGACATCTCCCGTTGCGTGGACAAATCTCCCGTTGCGTGGACAAATCTCCCGTTGCGTGGACAAATCTCCCGGTGCGTGGACATATCTCCCGGTGCGTGGACATCTCCCGGTGCGTGGACAAATCTCCCGTTGCGTGGACAAATCTCCCGTTGCGTGGACAAATCTCCCGGTGCGTGGACAAATCTCCCGGTGCGTGGACATCTCCCGGTGCGTGGACAAATCTCCCGGTGCGTGGACAAATCTCCCGGTGCGTGGACAAATCTCCCGGTGCGTGGACAAATCTCCCGGTGCGTGGACATCTCCCGGTGCGTGGACAAATCTCCCGTTGCGTGGACAAATCTCCCGTTGCGTGGACAAATCTCCCGTTGCGTGGACAAATCTCCAGTTGCGTGGACAAATCTCCCGGTGCGTGGACAAATCTCCCGTTGCGTGGACAAATCTCCCGTTGCGTGGACAAATCTCCCGGTGCGTGGACAAATATCCCGGTGCGTGGACAAATATCCCGGTGCGTGGACAAATATCCCGGTGCGTGGACAAATCTCCCGGTGCGTGGACAAATCTCCCGTTGCGTGGACAAATCTCCCGTTGCGTGGACAAATCTCCCGTTGCGTGGACAAATCTCCCGTTGCGTGGACAAATCTCCCGGTGCGTGGACAAATATCCCGGTGCGTGGACAAATCTCCCGGTGCGTGGACAAATCTCCCGTTGCGTGGACAAATCTCCCGGTGCGTGGACAAATCTCCCGGTGCGTGGACAAATCTCCCGGTGCGTGGACATTTCTCTCGGTAGGGCGCGAAATATTAAACGCCGTTATAAATAGCGTTTGTATAAAATTATATTACGTCTGTAACTCGTGTTCGTAATTGTTAGCAATTATTCCTATCGTTATTAAGCACAAAATATGTCATCTCCAGTTTACATTAATGATAAACGGCATAATTTTATAAGATATGTTACGTAAGTATGGCACTTCTCATAAGTAACAGTTGTGCTGGTTAATCCAGGAGGACAGTGTCGTTATATAATTTAGTTTGTCAAATAATTTTCATGTTTACATCACAGATTCTCTCAATGTAACCACGTTAGAAACGGAGGGTTTCGTTGTTTGCTATTTCAACAGTCCACATTGCCGTTTGTTTATTGTTTTAAAATAATTGCTATGAATTGTATAGGTATTTGATTTAATTACTGGTATTCAAGCTAAACTATAGAATAACATCATTCATTAACATATTGTATAGATAATCTTTATGTTACCACAAACCTAGCACAGGATATGATAAAAATTGAACGCAAGTTAATTTCAACGTAATTAAGTGTAATTAACGTGAAATTAAAGCAAATTATACATTTTTTTTGGATGAAAACTCAGATAACTCTTAAATGATGTTCTTGATTAAGATTTTATGTACCCAAGCCGTTGGTAAAGCCCCATGTTTTCTTTTTCACACTTAAGCTAATTTAAATTATCTCCAAAGTACCTTAATAGGCGCGAAATTCAAAACTTAAGCGTAAAATGAGAATGGAAAACTCCACTATATTTGCAATTAAGGTGTAGTATACATTTAAACTCATTTTATAACCTAAATGTACACTGCCAAAACACAGTCCTACGTAATTTTAACTCAATTAAATATAATTAACGTAAAATTAAACCAAAATATACATTTTTTGGATAAAAGCTAAAATAAAATAAACTCTTCAATTATGATTAAAACTATATACCCAAGCCATTGGTAAAGCCCAAAATTTTCTATTTCACACACTTAATAACCTCATCCTCCTATTTAATATCCTCTCCGATCCCACCAACCTTACTTTGAAGCTAATCATTCCTCATTTCACTCTCGAAAACTATTCATTAAACGTCCACGACTAAACGTCGTTAAACAGTCATTTTTTGCCGGGTTGTTCCCTTATGGAATTCCCTTCCCAATGATATTATAAATTCGCCCTCTGTAAAATCATTTAAATTTAAGCTAAACAACCACCTCTCGAATATGTAACTGTTTTTAACCCTGATGTATACTTTAATTTATATTTTTAATATGGCCCATACCTACCAACTACGTCACTGTTTTTCTCGATACTATTATAGTATAATTTAAATATGCCTCAAGGAGCTGTTATGGCCTGTTTCCTATTTCACTTTCAAATTAATGATCATAATAATGGTCGTTAAAATACATCAAAAGCGCATACATAGGGTAATTGCAATTAAAGTTAATATTTTATTGAAACTTGTATTATAATCTAAATCCACACTAGATAAACATGATAAGCCGCTAAATTAGACTTAATCAAGTATAATTAATGTGAAATTACCCCAAAACACGAATGTTTTGGGTAAATTCATGGATACCTTGTAATTAAACTAACAAATTAAAATTAAAATTACACTTATATTTCACCCAGCCTCCATTTTCCTGTTTAATTCTTACGACTAATTAAATTGTCATTTAGAAGCCTTTTTCCCATTTTTAAAAGAGAGCCATTGAAAAGGCGCGATATCTAAAAGTTTTGGGGCAAAATAGTGATTGTTCCGCAAAAGTCAAACAGTCACTCCTCTAAAGTTTGCAGTTAAGGAGAATTTCTTGTTCAAACACGTATAATAAACTGAAATAACACTAGTAAAAGAAGATAAGCCGTTAATTTCAACTAAAATAACCATATTTATCGTGAAATTAATCGAAAACAACAGGTTTATTTTTGGGTAACTATAGATAACCCTTAACTGAAATAACAAAATAAGATTAAAGTACGCGAGTTGTTCTTTCGGCCTAAATGTTTTCCTATTCAGAACTTCCCCACTTTCCTTCGCGATCTTGGGGGCAAACCACATAGAGAAATTTTTATTAAAACATAGGTTTACAGGTTTATTTTCAGCGGTATTATGATTCACTTTAATGGTAGCAACAAGAAGAACACATTTTTTCAAGAAAAAAGATACGAAGCTTTGTATTATGGATAAACTTTGAAACTACCTCTACTAATCATGAATGATAGTGTTCCAACATCCATTTAAAATTTGAATTTAACCTGAAAATATAGACTAATCTAGGAAAATAATTAGGAATTACCAACCTTCGCGAACCATGAACGAGTGTTACAATTAACGTCCGTTGAAGATTTGAATTTAACCTGTAAATATAGACTAATCTAGGAAAATAATTAGGAATTAATTACCAACCTTCGCGATCCATGAACGAGTGTTCCAACGTCCGTTGAAGATTTGAATTTAACCTGTAAATATAGACTAATCAAGGAAAATAATTAGGAATTAATTACCAACCTTCGCGATCCATGAATGAGTGTTCCAACGTCCGTTGAAGATTTGAATTTAACCTGTAAATATAGACTAATCTAGGAAAATAATTAGGAATTAATTACCAACCTTCGCCAACCATGAACGAGTGTTTCAACGTCCGTTGAAGATTTGAATTTAACCTGTAAATATAGACTAATCTAGGAAAATAATTAGGAATTAATTACCAACCTTCGCGATCCATGAACGAGTGTTCCAACGTCCGTTGAAGATTTGAATTTAACCTGTAAATATAGACTAATCAAGGAAAATAATTAGGAATTACCAACCTTCGCCAACCATGAACGAGTGTTTCAACGTCCGTTGAAGATTTGAATTTAACCTGTAAATATAGACTAATCTAGGAAAATAATTAGGAATTACCAACCTTCGCGATCCATGAACGAGTGTTCCAACGTCCGTTGAAGATTTGAATTTAACCTGTAAATATAGACTAATCCAGGAAAATAATTAGGAATTAATTACCAACCTTCGCGATCCATGAACGAGTGTTCCAACGTCCGTTGAAGATTTGAATTTAACCTGTAAATATAGACTAATCTAGGAAAATAATTAGGAATTAATTACCAACCTTCGCGATCCATGAACGAGTGTTCCAACGTCCGTTGAAGATTTGAATTTAACCTGTAAATATAGACTAATCTAGGAAAATAATTAGGAATTAATTACCAACCTTCGCGATCCATGAACGAGTGTTCCAACGTCCGTTGAAGATTTGAATTTAACCTGTAAATATAGACTAATCTAGGAAAATAATTAGGAATTAATTACCAACCTTCGCCAACCATGAACGAGTGTTTCAACGTCCGTTGAAGATTTGAATTTAACCTGTAAATATAGACTAATCTAGGAAAATAATTAGGAATTAATTACCAACCTTCGCGATCCATGAACGAGTGTTCCAACGTCCGTTGAAGATTTGAATTTAACCTGTAAATATAGACTAATCTAGGAAAATAATTAGGAATTAATTACCAACCTTCGCCAACCATGAACGAGTGTTTCAACGTCCGTTGAAGATTTGAATTTAACCTGTAAATATAGACTAATCTAGGAAAATAATTAGGAATTACCAACCTTCGCGATCCATGAACGAGTGTTCCAACGTCCGTTGAAGATTTGAATTTAACCTGTAAATATAGACTAATCTAGGAAAATAATTAGGAATTAATTACCAACCTTCGCCAACCATGAACGAGTGTTTCAACGTCCGTTGAAGATTTGAATTTAACCTGTAAATATAGACTAATCTAGGAAAATAATTAGGAATTAATTACCAACCTTCGCGATCCATGAACGAGTGTTCCAACGTCCGTTGAAGATTTGAATTTAACCTGTAAATATAGACTAATCAAGGAAAATAATTAGGAATTACCAACCTTCGCCAACCATGAACGAGTGTTTCAACGTCCGTTGAAGATTTGAATTTAACCTGTAAATATAGACTAATCTAGGAAAATAATTAGGAATTACCAACCTTCGCGATCCATGAACGAGTGTTCCAACGTCCGTTGAAGATTTGAATTTAACCTGTAAATATAGACTAATCCAGGAAAATAATTAGGAATTAATTACCAACCTTCGCGATCCATGAACGAGTGTTCCAACGTCCGTTGAAGATTTGAATTTAACCTGTAAATATAGACTAATCTAGGAAAATAATTAGGAATTAATTACCAACCTTCGCGATCCATGAACGAGTGTTCCAACGTCCGTTGAAGATTTGAATTTAACCTGTAAATATAGACTAATCTAGGAAAATAATTAGGAATTAATTACCAACCTTCGCGATCCATGAACGAGTGTTCCAACGTCCGTTGAAGATTTGAATTTAACCTGTAAATATAGACTAATCTAGGAAAATAATTAGGAATTAATTACCAACCTTCGCCAACCATGAACGAGTGTTTCAACGTCCGTTGAAGATTTGAATTTAACCTGTAAATATAGACTAATCTAGGAAAATAATTAGGAATTAATTACCAACCTTCGCGATCCATGAACGAGTGTTCCAACGTCCGTTGAAGATTTGAATTTAACCTGTAAATATAGACTAATCTAGGAAAATAATTAGGAATTAATTACCAACCTTCGCCAACCATGAACGAGTGTTTCAACGTCCGTTGAAGATTTGAATTTAACCTGTAAATATAGACTAATCTAGGAAAATAATTAGGAATTACCAACCTTCGCGATCCATGAACGAGTGTTCCAACGTCCGTTGAAGATTTGAATTTAACCTGTAAATATAGACTAATCCAGGAAAATAATTAGGAATTAATTACCAACCTTCGCGATCCATGAACGAGTGTTCCAACGTCCGTTGAAGATTTGAATTTAACCTGTAAATATAGACTAATCTAGGAAAATAATTAGGAATTAATTACCAACCTTCGCGATCCATGAACGAGTGTTCCAACGTCCGTTGAAGATTTGAATTTAACCTGTAAATATAGACTAATCTAGGAAAATAATTAGGAATTAATTACCAACCTTCGCCAACCATGAACGAGTGTTTCAACGTCCGTTGAAGATTTGAATTTAACCTGTAAATATAGACTAATCTAGGAAAATAATTAGGAATTAATTACCAACCTTCGCGATCCATGAACGAGTGTTCCAACGTCCGTTGAAGATTTGAATTTAACCTGTAAATATAGACTAATCTAGGAAAATAATTAGGAATTAATTACCAACCTTCGCCAACCATGAACGAGTGTTTCAACGTCCGTTGAAGATTTGAATTTAACCTGTAAATATAGACTAATCTAGGAAAATAATTAGGAATTACCAACCTTCGCGATCCATGAACGAGTGTTCCAACGTCCGTTGAAGATTTGAATTTAACCTGTAAATATAGACTAATCCAGGAAAATAATTAGGAATTAATTACCAACCTTCGCGATCCATGAACGAGTGTTCCAACGTCCGTTGAAGATTTGAATTTAACCTGTAAATATAGACTAATCTAGGAAAATAATTAGGAATTAATTACCAACCTTCGCGATCCATGAACGAGTGTTCCAACGTCCGTTGAAGATTTGAATTTAACCTGTAAATATAGACTAATCTAGGAAAATAATTAGGAATTAATTACCAACCTTCGCCAACCATGAACGAGTGTTTCAACGTCCGTTGAAGATTTGAATTTAACCTGTAAATATAGACTAATCTAGGAAAATAATTAGGAATTAATTACCAACCTTCGCGATCCATGAACGAGTGTTCCAACGTCCGTTGAAGATTTGAATTTAACCTGTAAATATAGACTAATCTAGGAAAATAATTAGGAATTAATTACCAACCTTCGCCAACCATGAACGAGTGTTTCAACGTCCGTTGAAGATTTGAATTTAACCTGTAAATATAGACTAATCTAGGAAAATAATTAGGAATTAATTACCAACCTTCGCGATCCATGAACGAGTGTTCCAACGTCCGTTGAAGATTTGAATTTAGCCTGAAAATATAGACTAATCTAGGAAAATAATTAGGAATTAATTACCAACCTTCGCGATCCATGAACGAGTGTTTCAACGTCGACCAAGCACAACTGGCAACCATCCGACTTTTTCATATACTTCGGGCTTTGTGACTGAGTCTGAGAATGGAGCATGAATCCCTTACAGCAATCCCTAGGACGCATCCTTTCCCCCATTTTCGGCGTTATTACACATTTTTCCTAACAACGAAAAATGTGTAATAATGCCGAAAATGTGTAATAACGCCGAAAATGGGGGAAAGGATGAGGCGTCATAGAGTTTGATGTATGACTTGTTATTTTCATGCCCCTCTCACTTAAGGCGAATATTTCTTAACTGAATATAATTCAAAACACATTATTAAGCGATAATAATTAGTTTAATTAATTTTAACCTCGGTTTTTTTGGGCGGGATATTGTTGACATTGTTTCAAAATGTAGGATATAGTTATAATTGTAATTTTTAGACCGTTAGAATGGTTTTCACGTTTTATTTAATTAGGCTTATATTAATTAATAAGATATTTATTTTGCAGTAGTTTAAGCTAATGAATCGAGTGTCGATATGAAAATAGTATGAAATTAAGTAGGTGAAAAAATATCATTGTACGACTTCAAAATAAATTTTCATTTCGACTTCCTGACCCTAAAATTAGTGAGGAAAATATTTTTTCTTCTTAAATTACTTTCATTACGAGACGTAATTAACGAAAAACGTAAAAATTAAATCCAGCGAATCGTAACCTTGCAAACCGTTAACGTATGAAGTATTTACGGGTGTAACACTAGGTTGAAAGCTGAAATCGAAGACCACTTTTACAAAATTTAGTTTTTCGGTTATTTTTGGTTTCAAATTGTAATTACCTTAATTACTTAAGGAAGTGCATCAACTATGAATGTTTAATTATGCAATTAAACGTCCAAAAAGACAGCTTATACCACCAGTTAATATTTCGTCTTTCAAACATATTTTTGGCATTAAAATAGCAATAAATTTAAATGAAACTATCCGATTCTGACGTAAAAAACTGTTAGTAATCGAATAAAAGTAATCGCAAGATCCTAATACTAGCGGTTGATTAGTTGTTCCACTGATTACGGTGATCCCGATTTTTAAGTTCAACGTAACTGATTTAAATTCTACTTGTGATCGATTCCTGCATGGTGTCCCCATGTTTTTACTGCCATTTTGAAGAACTTGAAAAGCCCTATTCGCCTGATTCTGGTCCAACTACTGACTCTATCTTAAAGCGGTTAATTGCATTGAATTCGGTGTTAAAAACTATACAAATTGGCGTCAAGATATTTTCAAAATATTCATATAATTGGCAAAATTCGATTTCCAGCTTTCGGCGATCGGTGGTCGATAGTTCGGAAATTGCTAGTCCTACGCTCTCGAAAGTGAAATTAATCTGATTTTTCAAACTTGAATTAAACTTTTATTAACAATCTATTAAATTTAATAAAGGGCGAAATTGAAATTAAAAAATCATTAGCAAAAATCAAAACACTGCAAGAAACAAAACTAACAAACAAACAATAGTAAAAATTAATTTTAAATTACACTGGTGACTGATAACAAAAATCAAAACTGAATTGATTTTATACTTTAAACCACGTATAGTAGAAATGATAGGCTTTACAATTAAAAAAAAATAGTAAATACTGAATTAATAAATAAATTGGAGAGCCACACTAGAGCTTGCTTGGTAGAAGTGCGCAAACTGAAGTTTACAATGCTTTGAGGGAGCCAGGGAGGCCAGAGACTGTATCATTTAATCTAGCTTCACAGTTAGGTTGAACTTAAAAATGGGGATCACCCTAATTAGTGGAACAACTAATCAACCGCTAGTATTAGGATCTTGCGATTACTTTTATTCGATTACTAACAGTTTTTTACGTCAGAATCGGATAGTTTCATTTAAATATTTTGCTATTTTAGTGCCAAAAATATGTTTGAAAGACGAAATATTAACTGGTATAAGCTGTCTTTTTGGACGTTTAATTACATAAATAATTAACTGTTAATTGTGGAGATCTGAAATTAACACCATTGGGATCAGAAGACTCGAAGTATTCAGTGTTGATGCATTTCCTTAAACAATTAAGCTAATTACAATTAGAAACCAAAAATAACCGAAAAACGAAATTTTGTAAAAGTGGTCTTCGACTTCAGCTTTCATCCTAGTGTTACACCCGTAAATACTTCATACGTTTGCAAGGTTAAGTTTCGCTGGATTTAATTTTTACGTTTTTTGTTTTACGTCTCGTAATCAAAGTAATTTAAGAGGAAAAAAACTATTTTCTCTGACTAATTTTGGGGTCAGGAATTCGAAGAAACATTTTTTCAAAGTCGTACAATGATATTTCTCGCCTACTTAATTTTATAGTATTTTGCATATCGCCATTCGATTCATTAGCTTAAACTACTGCAAAATAAATATCCTATTAATAAATATGAAAGAATGAATGCGTTTATTTTGAAATCCTATAATACAACATGACGAAGTCACTTTTTAAGGTAGTACAGGATTATTTATACAGGTATAAATCATTTCACCCTAAATTTATAAACAAAAATTAAAATACAAAAATAAAAGTATATAAAAATAAAATAAAATTAGAAATTACAATGGTTCACAGATCTTATCCCTTTTGTTTTTGATATCATTCTAATATAAATCGTTAATTGTATTGGAAACTCTAAGGTTTTTATACTGGTGTTTAAAATGTTGTATATGCGGATCAAATATATTTAAATCATCAAAGTATGGGAGTTCCTTATAGCCGTATTTTGCATTCGAGTCATGGGGCTTAAAAGTAATATTTGTGAAATGCCTATTTTAAAAACTCTGAGTTACGAAATTTCTTACATGGTACCTTAAATCTAACCCTCTCCATCAATTGTTTACAGTCAATATGGTTTGTAATTAGTTTCAATAAAAAACTTAAGTCTAGAAAGGTGAAACGATTTTTGATGGTTGCCAGATTTTGGCCTTTTAAAATTTTTAAGAAGTCATACTGCCCACTTTTAAGAAACTTCTCATATAGCAGCTGAATAAACTTCCGTTGGATACGTTCTATTGTAAGTAGGAGATATTTACTACACCCTGTCCATATTTTGGAAGTATATTCAACTTTAGAGCGTATTAGTGTCATATAGAGTTTTTTAAAAACATTTTCGGACTTCAGGCCTGTAGCAACTTTTAAGATGGCATTCAGGCACTTTTGACAGTTACTCTTAACACTCGAGACATGAAGATTAAAGTCTAATTAAAATAAGTGAGGGTGAAAAACCGTTCTAACGGTCTTAAAATCACAATTATAACTCCATACTACACTATAAAACGTAATTAACAATAGTCAGCCCAAAAAAAAACCCTAGGTTAAAATTAATTAAACTAACTTTTAACGCCTAATAATCATAATGTGTTTTGAATTATAGTCAGTTAAGAAAACTTCGCCTTTAGTAAGAAGGGGGCATGAAAATAACCAGTCTTACGGCAATATCTGTAACGCTTCCTCCTTTCCCCACATTTTTCGGCGTTATTACAGATTTTTCCTAACCGCGAAAAATGTGTAATAACGCCGAAAAATCTGTAATAACCCCGAAAAATGGGGGAAAGGATGGCGGCTCATAGGGATTGCTGTATGACTGGTTTGCATGGCCCCCTCGCACTAAAGGCGAAGATTACTCTTAACTGACTATAATTCAAAACACATTACCTATAAGGCGTTAAAAATTAGTTTAATTAATTTTAACCTAGGTTTTTTGGCGGCATATTGTTAATTATGTTTTAATGTGTAGTATAGAGTTATAATTGTGATTTTTAGACCGTTAGAACGGTTTTTCACTTTTACTTATTTTAATTAGGCTTATATTAATTAATAATTAGTAGGATATTTATTTTGGGGTAGTTTTTGCAACCTTTAGTTTTTCCAATTAAAATTTTCAATATTAATTTACTTCGTTGTTTTCTTTTATAAAAGGACTGCTACTTCATGGATTTTTAAAAAATTTATTTATAACTTTAAAATAATGGGAGCTTTCGGACCGTGGTCCTTCTTCAGCCGATACAATTTCTAATTTAATTTCCTATCTCTTTTATTAATTACATTTTTGCACCATAATGTACCCTAGTTTTTTCTCTGATTTATTTTTTAATTTTTTATTTTTTATTTAATTTTGAATACCCCCCCCCACCCGTTTATGTTTACATTTCCCTTATCTAAATTTAACTCCCCTCTATCCCTTTTTAAAAATCCATGAAGTAGCAGTCCTTTTATAAAAGAAAACAACGAAGTTTAGATCAACCATGGAACGAAAATTTAACATATACGACAATATTAATTTAATTTACTAAGAAACAGTACAATTTAAAATCAAAAATTTATAAAAATTTACTTCATATTAGGGATGCACCGATATATAGGCCTATCTTTTTCATATCGGTATCGGCCAATATTGGCTCCATGCAAACCGATATTTCCGGGGAAACTTGACAAGATATAAGGTATACTCAATGAATACTAATTGAAACACATCACACAAATTTATTCCCACAATTTAACATTTCCCTTTAAAAATGCAAGGTTTTCCACAATCTCAGTTTTATCCCGTTGTTCACGACTATGAGAAAGTAATTTCCCTAGTTTTTCATACCTCCCACAAACAATCCTCAACGGCCATAAATGAAGAGGAAGTATATTAAAAAAATTAAATATTATGTAAAAGTAAGAGGGTAGTGTTACAGATATCTATATTGCACATGACGCGCGTTGAACTTTTAAAAAACATTTAAATACTATATCCACAAGGGCCATGAATGACACCAAATCTGTGCCTTAAAACGCGGACATCAGCAAGAATGACCCTTTCAAGGATTATCACGTAAATGATCACGAACCTTATGTCCAATTTCAATTAGCGTAAATTGAAATATAAGCAACTTTGGTTTTGTTCTATCAGAGGTGGTTCCGATTCGGACAAACTCGCAACTATTCAAGGTTCTAATGTACATTGACCTTTTAGAAAATATTTAAATATTATATCCTCAACCGCCATAAATTAATTAAAAAAAATTAAATATTATATAAAAGTAAGAGGGTACTGTTCCTGATATCTATATTGCACGTCACACTATAGAATGGTACAAGATGCTTTTGCAAATCTATTTAGTAGAGAAACAATATTTTAAAAATTGAAATATAAGCAACTTTGGTTTTGTTCTATCAGAGGTGGTTTTGGCGAACTTCGGAAGTCGTCTTTGGCTTAGTTAATGGTCTGGGCTTGAAAATTGTTGGATCAATACTTTTCTTAAAGCAATTACAATGTTATAAATGCACTAAAATAGTTTATGGTTTTTGTTAAACGAAACTATTTTATACATAATTAATGATTATTGCTGTATTTTTAATGAAAATAGTCATCACTTTAATAATTCAGTTTTTAATTCTACTATTCATACACCAATTATTGTTGTTAGTAATAATTGAAAACAAGTAAGAACACGAGTTACAGACATTTTTAATATACATGTATTTTATGAATACTACATTTCACATTTAGTGATTTATATTAAACTCAGTACGAATCAAAGCGAAGAGGGGAGGCGGTAAAAAAAGTCATTCTTTGAGTAACTTCTATAATTTGTAAATATCACAAAAATAATTGAACTGTTTTTAAATCGTACCTTTTTGAAACGTTATGATTGATTATACCTGTAAAAAAAAACAAAGCAGATCGGATGTTGTTAACATGGAAAATATAACGTTTAAAAAAAGTCAGTCTTTGAGTAACTTCTATAATTTGTAAATATCACAAAAATAATTGGTGAACTGTTTTTAAATCGTACCTTTTTGAAAATTAATAAATGATTAGAACTGTAAAAAACATAAAAAACAAAGAAAATATTACGTTTAAAAAAAACTGTCATTCTTTGAGTAACTTCTATAATTTTGAAACATCACAAAAATAATTGGAGAATTTCATTTAAAATCGTACCTTTTTGAAACGTAATAAATGATTATAACTTTAAAAAAACATAAGGCATATCGGATGTTGTTAACAAGGAAAATATTACGTTTGAAGAAACTGTCATTCTTTGAGTAACTTCTATAATTTTGAAATATCACAAAAATAATTGGTGAATATTTTTTCAAACCCAACCTTTAGGAAACGTAATAAATTATTATAACTATAAAAAACATAAAGCAGATCCGACGTTAAAATTTCATTCCTTGAGTAACTTCTATAATTATGAATTAGCACAAAAATAATTCGTGAAAATGTATTTTGTTATAAAATCCTTACCTTTTCAAACCCTTCATGGGATTAGGAGATTCAGCTTTTAAGATTTAATTGCAACCTTTGGAATACAGCCCAAAAGTTAACGATTTTTAGGATGAAAATTAAAAATTATTTTAGGATAAAAAAAGGAATCGGGCTTTTAGAACATTACATCATGCTTTAAACTAGATGGAAATATTTTAATATGGTAAGTAAGCTAAAATTTCATTTCTTTAAGCAAATAGTCATAAAATTAATAATTACAGTTTTTAATGTTACTATTCAAACAACATTTATCGTTATTATGATAATAATAATAATAATTGCCAACAATCAGGAACATTGATATTAAGAAAGCATTTAATATTTCGCGCTTTAATCTTGGTATGAATAAAGTAAAGGTGGCGCCATCCTCTTAAACCTTCTTCAACAAAAAACCCTCAAAGTTTTAAACGTATAGATTTGTCCACGCAACGGGAGATTTGTCCACGCACCGGGAGATTTGTCCACGCACCGGGATATTTGTCCACGCAACGGGAGATTTGTCCACGCACCGGGAGATGTCCACGCACCGGAAGATTTGTCCACGCACCGGGAGATTTTTCCACGCAACGGGAGATTTGTCCACGCAACGGGAGATTTGTCCACGCAACGGGAGATGTCCACGCACCGGGAGATGTCCACGCACCGGGAGATTTGTCCACGCACCGGGAGATTTGTCCACGCAACGGGAGATTTGTCCACGCAACGGAAGATTTGTCCACGCACCGGGAGATGTCCACGCAACGGGAGATTTGTCCACGCACCGGGAGATGTCCACGCACCGGGAGATTTGTCCACGCACCGGGAGATTTGTCCACGCAACGGGAGATTTGTCCACGCAACGGAAGATTTGTCCACGCACCGGGAGATGTCCACGCACCGGGAGATGTCCACGCAACGGGAGATTTGTCCACGCACCGGGAGATGTCCACGCACCGGGAGATTTGTCCACGCACCGGGAGATTTGTCCACGCAACGGGAGATTTGTCCACGCACCGGGAGATTTGTCCACGCACCGGGAGATTTGTCCACGCAACGGGAGATTTGTCCACGCACCGGGAGATGTCCACGCAACGGGAGATTTGTCCACGCAACGGGAGATTTGTCCACGCAACGGGAGATTTGTCCACGCACCGGGAGATTTGTCCACGCAACGGGAGATGTCCACGCACCGGGAGATTTGTCCACGCACCGGGAGATGTCCACGCACCGGGAGATTTGTCCACGCAACGGGAGATTTGTCCACGCAACGGGAGATTTGTCCACGCAACGGGAGATTTGTCCACGCAACGGGAGATTTGTCCACGCACCGGGAGATGTCCACGCACCGGGAGATTTGTCCACGCACCGGGAGATTTGTCCACGCAACGGGAGATTTGTCCACGCAAGGGGAGATATGTCCACGCAACGGGAGATTTGTCCACGCACCGGGAGATGTCCACGCACCGGGAGATTTGTCCACGCACCGGGAGATTTGTCCACGCAACGGGAGATTTGTCCACGCAGCGGGAGATTTGTCCACGCACCGGGAGATTTGTCCACGCACCGGGAGATTTGTCCACGCAACGGGAGATTTGTCCACGCAACGGGAGATTTGTCCACGCAACGGGAGATTTGTCCACGCACCGGGAGATTTGTCCACGCACCGGGAGATATCCACGCACCGGGAGATTTGTCCACGCACCGGGAGATTTGTCCACGCAACGGGAGATTTGTCCACGCAACGGGAGATTTGTCCACGCACCGGGAGATTTGTCCACGCACCGGAAGATTTGTCCAGGCACCGGGAGATGTCCACGCACCGGGAGATTTGTCCACGCACCGGGAGATGTCCGCGCACCGGGAGATTTGTCCACGCACCGGGAGATTTGGGTGGGGCATTTCTTAGGAGTTTTCCTACTACCATATGTTTTTAACCAATCATATTGCAGGGGGCGTCATTTTGGAAGTAACGATCCAGCCAGCCGGCTCGTTACTTCCAAATGGTTTTGGCTTTGGAAGAAACGGTCTTTGGAAGTAATGGGCTTTGACCAATTTGTCTAGCCCAGTCACGTGCTCTTGCCGACCAATAGATGACAGTCATATTTTCCCAATTATTTTTATCAGAATTGTGAAGCCGTTAGGCTTAGTATTATTTGTTTTATGAATAACAATAACATCTCGTGGTGATTTTAACTTTTTAATCGCTATAATTAGATTATAACGCAGTGATTCAATTTGCGAAGTAACATTTTTGATATTAAGATTTCTCAGTGCCAAAATTTATAAACCGGAAGGTAAAATTGAGCGGGTTTTCGCTAGGACTTGGCTTCAAAATATTAAAGGGGCATTGGAAATAGGTGTATAGCAGGGAAGACAACTATCATCAATTTTATCTCGCTTACTTTGCGGTTTTATTTCGTGACACGGACCAAGCAGCTTTAGGCCACCAAGAATTGGATTACCTTGTGATTAATTACGCCGGATCCATCCTTCGCTGCGCTAAACAATCATCCCCATCCATTTTTTGACAATTGATTCAACTTATTAAAACTGAAATCTATTTGATGTTAACGGACAACTAATGAAGAAACCTCAAATGTGTTTAAGAAAAGGATTCACCAAACTATGTCATCTATTTTACCCTTTACACCACCAGTGGTAAAACGATTATTGGGATGGAAAAAAAGTGAAGGTGAAGATAAGTGGAGTGAAAAGGCGGTCAAAAGTCTTGTAAAGAAACTAAAGAAAACCGGTGGTTTAGAGGAACTTGAAAAGTCTATAACAACTCAAGACCCTAACACAAAGTGCATAACAATTCCAAGGTAAGACAACATTTTTTTGCTGTGTTTTTTTATAATATATAAGGAGATGAATCACTAGAATTAAAGATTATGGCTATTCCCTAAAATTTCGTCCTTTTAAACTGTTTTAAGTCTGTTAAAATGTTGAAATTAATATCAGCTTCAGTGAAATGTATTTGGTATATTTAAAATGTCTCAAAGAGACGGGATAGAAACTAGCCAGTGGGTCCTAGGTTTTGAACCCATGGCTATTAATAAGCCAAACGCGTAGGCCTAGACAGAGGGGAAGGAAGGGGTTAGAAGGAAAATCCCCTTTAAAACCAAGCGTAACCGACTGCTTCATATTTTTTAACTAAGGATATACAAGATTTCCAGACAGTTAGGGCCGCGATACTAATAATATAGACATGTAGTTTTGTCTGGTAAATTCATTTCCCCTTTCCTCTCCCCGTCTGGATCGCCCGCCGTCTCATTCCCTTTGATAGAAATCCAAAGGGGTAAGAAAACGGTGGTGATTTTTTGGGGGGTTTTACCTTCAAGCTTAGAGCTATGCTACAAGTATCAGACCACGATGGCTTGCTATTATTGACAGTTTGAAACTAAATATAAGCCGTTGATGGTCACTCTATATAATTACCACTCTTTTTTTAAACAAGCTTAACTTGTTGGCAAGGCTTACAAATAAAGTTTGGCCAAAAATAAGTTAACCACCTCTAGATTTAGAAGGGAAGTTTTTTTGAAATAAGATATGGCTTCTCGATATTCATAATTAAGTCAATTTCGACTTGAAACGCGTTAGGAATACTTGGGATAGTTAATAGATTCAGTGAGAAAGTTTTTTCCGCTCAATTCCCTTTCCATCCATCCCCTCTCCCGCGTTAGTTCCTGTGTCTGTGTTGTCGTTATAGCGGGATTATGGCTGGGAAGTAGACCAATGAACACGGAGAGAGGGCCCGCGTCTCTGTTTCCGCGGCGGCGTGTGAAGGGATTTTTCGGGGCCAGCCGGAGAGAGAGCGCGGAATATCGCGGGAAGTGGAGAAGGGTTAAAATATAACGGGGTTGTAGGGCTGATATCTAGGTCAAGCTCAAATGGTGAGGCGCGGAATGTGTTACGGGATAGCCATTAAAAGTGGGTCAAGCGTTAATTATCAACCTTGAACTTGATTAGACCCGGAACAAAACCCAATGAACCCCTAATAAGCTTTTAATTGCTAAAATAGTAGAATTATGGCATAGTGAAAAAAATGTAAACAAAGAAGTTTGCCCCGATTGTTTTTACATACAGATCATTGGATGGGCGATTGCAAGTCTCCCATCGTAAAGGGTTACCACACGTGATCTACTGTCGACTTTGGCGCTTCCCTGATTTGCAAAACCATCATGAATTGCGTGCCATAGACAATTGCGAATTTGCGTTTAACTTAAAACGAGACGAAGTTTGTATTAACCCATACCATTATTTGCGCATCGAAACTCCAGCCCTGCCTCCCATCTTGGTACCGCGACAGGCTGGGGGATCCGTTCCCACCCAGCTGCCGCCTTTGGATGACTTCAGTACGTCTGTACCAGATAATACAGAGTTCCCGGTTGTTAGTTTAGAGAATCAAAACTTCCCCTTGACAGGTATGAAAATCTCGCATTATGCCAGTTGACATGGAGGATTCATACCACTTACACCAGGAGGCCGGGCTACGTGTAGGACAGAAACCGTAACCTTTTGTCCTCCACGTAGCCCGTCCTCCTGGTGTAAATGGTATGAATACTCCATGTGTGTAAACTATCTATACAATAGAGTAATCTCGGTAGAGAGGGGAAAAACCAGTTTATCCCTCCCTTTAGACGCGCTTTTGTAAGAGGGAATACTGAGCGCGCTTGTTAGGGGGGATGACACGGAGCATGGAGAGTAGTATCGGCGCTACGTACAGCAACGTCACTCCCTTCTATCTCCAAGCTACGTGTCATCCCCCCTAACAAGCGCGCTCAGTATTCCCTCTTACAAAAGCGCGCCTAAAGGGAGGGATAAACTGGTTTTTCCCCTCTCTACCGAGATTACGCTATGGAGTGACGTTGCAATACGTAGCGCTGACATTACTCTATAAATTTGTAGAAACCCCACCCCCTGGCTACATGAGTGAAGATGGAGAGAACCAAGACCAAAATGGAACTGACAGCATGGGTATTGTCAATTAATCCTTAAACATTTTCAGGTTTTTAATTCCATTTAATTCGCTTTTAATTTGTAATTTAACAGACACGGCCAATATGCCATCACCCAGCCCACCTTTAGATGTACAGCCTGTTACTTACACTGAACCAGCTTTCTGGTGTTCAATATCCTACTACGAATTAAACACGAGAGTAGGAGAAACCTTCCACGCATCTCAACCTTCATTGACAGTGGACGGTTTCACTGATCCTTCCAGTTCAGAACGTTTTTGCTTGGGACTTTTGTCCAACGTCAATAGAAATCCGGTTGTAGAACAAACGAGGAGACACATTGGTAACGGAATGTGTTCCTGATGAGGTTAATTCACCTTATAATGTCTTTAATAATTACAGGAAGGGGAGTCCGGCTGTATTACATTGGTGGGGAAGTGTTTGCCGAGTGTTTGAGTGACAGTAGCATATTTGTACAAAGCCCCAATTGCAACCAAAGATACGGATGGCATCCAGCTACTGTTTGTAAAATTCCTCCAGGTACATTACCCCGACCGAGTCTTTGCCCTTAAAGTGGAAGCTGATTTGGATGTTTCCTCTCCTTTAGGATGCAACTTAAAAATCTTCAACAATCAAGAGTTTGCCGCGCTTTTGGCGCAGTCAGTTAGCCAAGGTTTCGAAGCGGTTTACCAGCTGACTAGAATGTGCACCATAAGAATGAGTTTTGTGAAAGGTTGGGGTGCGGAATACCGACGCCAGACTGTCACTTCTACACCTTGTTGGATTGAGCTACATCTAAATGGACCTTTGCAGTGGCTGGATAGAGTTTTAACCCAAATGGGATCACCCAGAATTCCTTGCAGCTCCATGTCATAAACGAAAGAAATTTAAAAGAGACAAAACGAATCCATAAAATGTTTAAAAACCAAAATCCTCAATCCCCCCTTCCCCTTTTTCTCTCAATCAACAAAATGACAAAACCAAACCTTATCTTCTCCTAATTAAATTTTAATTAAGAAATAGTGGCAACACGATTAAATTTTTTAATTAATTACAATTATCTATAGTTGAAATTTTTTTTCAGAGAGTATGGCTTTACTGTTTGTTATTTTTTTTTTTTTATTTTGTCAGAGAGGCAAAATGTTACTCAGTGCATCTTTTTATTATTATTATTATTATTATAATTTTTTTTTTGAAAACCAAAACATCTTTGTAATTTGAGATGAGATAAAAAAAAAAAATATTTTAGGAGTAATTTCGAGAGTTAGTTCGATAGCGTATTTTTAAGAAAAATGGTAAGATGATGATAAACATGATGATGAAATTAAAAAGTGAATATTTTATTTGGGTTTTTATTGAATAAAGATGTTTTAAATTCATTAATGTGATTATTTTTTGTCTTGGTTTATTAGTCGCTAATGATGCAATCAGATTTATACTTTTTTATAGTAGAGAGGAATGGGACGATAAGGGGATGAAGGGCGGGAAAAGTATTTTAGTTATCCTATAGGTCAATAGATGGCGCTATCTTGCCGCTGGAAAATCATTTCTGTTTAAGGCGCGGAATTCAAATCCAAAATGACCGTGATATCCAGGAACATTTGGAGAAGATTCTTTTCCATCGTTTGGCTAAATGTTTAAAACTACCTTCGAACGTTAAGGAATTTGGAACAGTTTTTATTATAACTTTTAATTTATAGACTAGTCTAAACATCTTATGTATTTATTTATTGGTAGATGGACTTTCAAAAATCGTGAACTAGGCCTATATAAAAAAAATTAATCTAGGTCTAGGCCTACATCCGACCAAATAACGACGTCAGTGTAGTTTATTGTCAGGCCCTTGGTGAGGTAAGTTAGTCAATACCAGTTCAAACTGAACTGCTAGCCTTCTCTTTGTAGTCTAATTTCTCGTCGATGATCTGGCAACACTGGGGAACCTTTAGTAAAGCCATTAATCTATGTTGTATAGATTCATGGAAGTCAGGGAAAATGACTTTCGACTGTCAGAGAAAGTCTGGAAATGAAAAATAGTTCTAATATTGAATTCTGTGGGCGAATTGAAATTTGTCAGAAACGTCGGTCACAACACTAGCATAGGTCACTTTCGCGTAAAGGTATTCATTTGTCCATGGATATTTGAACGCTTTTTAGTACACGAAGAAAGTTTTATGGATTGAAGCTAGCTAATTGGGTTTTCCCAATTACTACCTAAATATAGTGAAGTTATAAACCCACGTGTTTACAAAGCACGCGATGCCGTCGTTAAACCCGCCCTTCAGTTGGGGGAAGGACCAATCGGGAGTTCGGCTTTTTCCCGCCCGAGTAAAATTTAACGGCAAGGGATGTTGAAACCTTTTTATTTCTCCCTGTAAGAGGGGCTCCTCCGCGAGCCATTGGAGGAGAGGCACTCCTGACCCGGGTGAGTTATAGGCCTACTAGCAGCGGCATAGTGGCTTTTATAGTCGGATAGCGAAAAAAATTCACAGAGAGAGGGGAGATGCCAACGAGCGGTGGAGAGCCAAGGAGTGAGGGAGAAAAATCGGCCAAAAAGACAGTTTGTACCCTCCGAGACATCGAGAACATACTTCGGGACCCGAAAGTTTCGCGCGCGCTTAATCCGAATCGCGTCTCTTAGAAATGCCGGGATCAAAGATATACTAAAAGTCTCCATCGGTTTCTTGAAAAATTCGAGCCATCAATCCCTTATGAATATTTCCACGCGAGTTACCGCGTCCGCAGACCGGAATAGTCGAGGAACTTTGTCCTCGTTCGGTTCAAGTGGCGGGGCAGACATGCCCTATCAACGAGTTCCTTAGGGTGATATTTACTACTTGACCACGATAAAGAGTTTCTTCCCACCGAGAGGATTGACCGGTCATCATGCGTCTGACTTTCCTCGTTGTCCACTGTCTCCTTCTGTTCATTCCCACGATCAAAGGCCATTGGTGGTAAGTGGACAATATAATGTTTTTCTTCTCTAATACGGTTTCAAAGTACGGCCCGAGAACACCCGACTGTTCACTGTTTTCCTTTCGACTAAAGAAATTGAAGGGAAATCACTCTAGTCGTAAATTACCCATATGGTTTACCGTTAAGAGCTTGCTTGAGTCTGAGCTACTTACGCGCTCTAAACTGAAGGCGAAACGTTAAGCAGATCCCCATCTTATATTATTATCATTCAAAACAAAGTTCGGGTTTAAGGGTTTATAATTAATCGAGCGTGTATAAGAATTCTTGAATATAGAATTTCTTCGCATTCGCTATTTCACGTTGTCCAAGACAAAGTACCATGCACGGAAATATTCTTAACAAGATGGCCCAAGGGCTGGGCCTTAATAGTAATTTTACACGGCTCACGTGACCCCCCCCCGTATAGTTGACAACTAAAAACATTTCTGAAACACAATCGTGTATCCCTTTAATTTCTAATAACGTCACATTTCAAATAATATTAATGAAACTAAATTGTGAACCCCACTAAAGTATAATTTTTAAAAACCATACGAATCAAATAATGTATTTAAACAAAATCCTGGATCCCCTAAACCAGAAATCACTATGACCGTAAAGCGTCCCCTCTATTTTACGAAACCTAACCTAGCCATCCAGCATAATCTCTGATGTATCACGCGCACAAAGTGCAGTAGTGCACGAAAATTATCATCTTGTTTCCCTTCACTCAAAAAAGCCCGCGAGATTTAAACTACCTTTCTTTCCTAACCATCCAGCATAATCTCTGATGTATCACGCGCACAAAGTGCAGTAGTGCACGAAAATTATCATCTTGTTTCCCTTCACTCAAAAAAGCCCGCGAGATTTAAACTACCTTTCTTTCCTCTCTCTCCGAGCGGGATGCCCCCTCTCCCTCTTCCCCCTCTCACTAATATACCAGGCAGGCAGTTCTCTCTCTACGCGGAGCTTCGTATCGCCACCGCGTACGCTAGCGATCTCTCTCTCTCATCGTAAGCGTACGTTTCGCGGACGCGACCGGTTTCCCTCTCTTATCGTAAGCGTTCGTTTCGCGGACGCGTCCGGCACAGGGACAGGGACAGGGACAGGGACAGGGACAGGGGTTTTGGTGCCGTTTCTTAAATTTTACCGTAATTAAAATTACGTGTAAAATTAAAAAGCGAGCCAAACTCTCGAATTCCTATACTGGAATTGCGAGTTTCGCGGATATGCGTACTTTTTCATTCAGTCGAATGAAAGAGGAAACATTCATATAGTTTATCCTTCAATTAGTCGAGGATATTTTACCCCCGGATTCAGTATTTATTTTCCGCGAATTAATCCTTTGGACCCGTTCATCATCAATCATTTTCTTAGGATTTTAGGTACAGTTTCCTATAAGGAGGCATGTTCGCACCATAAATTATTTTATTATTTTATTTCTGCAAGGCAAAATTAATTCCCCCTAATTAGTAATTGGCTCCAAATTGAATGAAGATGGATATAACGGTCAAATTTTGTAAATTATTTTGTATTATAATCACAAACGGATTGCTGCCGTGTCCGGCATGATTTATATGGAGATGAAAAACAGGGAAATAATTTTTGAAATACCAGAGAATTTGGAGATTATCATAATTATTTTTGGTAAATTTGGAATAAATATCAGAAATTAAGGGAAAACAAACAAACAAACTTAAGCAGGAATCCGAATTGGTTGTATATTAAAATAGATCATAGCACGATACACCTGTAAATTTATCAGAAGTCCTCTAGTAAACCTGTAAATATCATCGAAATTGGTTTTGGAAATTTCGAATGAAACCCCGATTTTAATTTTGAAATATTTTGTCTGAACCGATGTTAGTTAATCTTGACTTCTACACTATAGTGTCAAACATATCTCAGATGACATCCTCAAAAATATATAATGATTTTAAACTTAATCAATGACCCTTTTTCTTCTTGCGTTATAATTCATAGACTTAAGTTAAGTTTTTGAAGCTTCTAAAATATCCTGCTTGATCCATTCACCCATCCATCAAGAAAAATATGAGGTGTTATTTTTTACTTTCTAGCTAAAAAACGGTTGACTTTTATAGTTGACGTCTAGAATAGGTTAGGGTCGTAAATAAAGACAAGCTCTCTCGTAAAGATAGAGCCAATATCGAGCAGCTAAGGGGAGGGATTGTTTACCGGAGAAGCTGTTAATTCTTTTAAACAACGCCAACACGGTCCCGTCATCACCCAGCCTCCAAATATCGTCCGTGTTTTTCAAGCAGTAAAAGAGGATAAACATAAGAAAGGTCAATATTTGACCTCCGAGTGTAATATTTATAGGCAGGGGTGATAGGGGTCGCGAACCTTTAGACGTAAATGCTATAAAAACATCCCGACCTAAAATGGGGCCCCTCGGCCCTTTCACATCTGAGACAATATTCTGTGAAATCTTTGAAGAAAATCAGGGAAGATTTGTGAGTTTCATAGGTAAATCGAGATCACCTCTCGCACGGACTCGCGTCTTCCATTTGGCCCAAGTTTCGCTCGAAACCCATTCAGATCAGTATTCAGATCGCTCAGTAAGTCGCCATAAACATAGAGAAATTTCCTTGTATTGACAACGAAAGTCTTTTTAAAATTGAATTAAATGCCTCTATGTCTAATTTAATATTGCTCTATGGTGGAAGGAAGATTGCTAGCTGCCAATGAAAAACGGCATAATATTAAAACCGCTCCGGAAATTATGCCTGATCTGATCGCTTTTTGTCAGATTTGATGATGAATAGAGCAAACCACGAGCGAGCGATCTCAGAGCAGACGAGCAGTTTAGATAGTATGTTACTAAAACCAAATTTCCCTTTAAATATGACAAATCCCTAAACAATCCGTGACTGACGAAACTCTCTAAAAACTTTGTTAAAAGTATTAAAGATCTAAAATCTGCCGGGCTCTTTTTTAGGGTGAGGCGCCGTCATATTTTTAGTTACCAGCAATTGAGAGAACGAACGAGGCGAGTTTTTAATTTCAAGCCTAGTCTATTAATCTCGTAAGAAAAAGAGGGAGAGGTTTTTAATTTATAATTTGGGGCACCCCCCTCTCTTTTCAGATTGATCTCGCAGATTAGCCCTCCGTCCGCGATAAAGATTTTCGGGTCTAAGAGACGTAGGTGTTAAGAAAAGCGTTCCTTTCCTCAAAAAGAGTCTCTCTTTTCAAAATCTCCCTCATCCTCCTCCTCCTTCTTCTCCTGACGTCTCAATTTCATAAAACGGTTTTTGCCAAATTCCGACACAACGTTTATATTCGAGGGATGAGGTGCACCCTCTAAAATAAGGTTACCTTTTTCGAGATATAAAGGTCATTCTCACCGTATCCCTACAAATTTTTATACCTCCCCAATTCTTAGATTGTGATTGGACAACGAACTATTAAATTAAACTATACGATATCCCCCTTAAACGAGTTTGATAAAGAATTTAAACTGTAAAGCGAAATATAACGTAACAAGCTCACATTGTTATACGTGTAGTTTTCAGACTATTACGATTTATACCATTTACACAACGAGGCATGACTACTTGTGGATAAAAGTGAAGTAATCCGCTATCAAATTAAAATTTCCCTATTGTGAAGTACTTACATTTAATTGGCGTTAACTACTTAAAGTAGATTAATTTAAGGGTTTTAAGATATAATTTACTCAGCTGAATATTAAAATTAAAAATGCTTTGATAAATTACTTTTCGATACAATTTCAGCTGGGTTAATTTCCCTGCATGGTAATATAATATTTTTAATTGGGTAATAAATAAAATTAAGTAGCAGCGAGATTTTAAAGTTAAACCTATCCAAAATTACCGTCAATTTGTTCTCCTCTCCATAAATGCCTTAATACCTCGTAATTAAAACGGAATTTTTAATTTTGAGCGCAGCTTGAGTTAAAACTTTTGGAAAGAGCTCGGTAACATCTTGCCAAAATCACCTCGAATAAATCTTATCAGTTATGAAGGGAAGTCCGTCGCCGACCCCGCGACTGCGTTCCATTCAAAAGAGCAGAGAGATTCTTTTTTTTTTTCCTTTCCTTATTAGTAAATTTCTTGGTGGAAACAAACCAGTTGCTTATTATTATTATTGTTAAGCGCGGCTCCCTTTAGCTTTTTTTAAGTATAAAACAACTTTCCAGCCTCTAGTCACAATCTCGCCTTATAGAGCGTCGAAAGAAAACAAACGACTGCTTTGTGTGTATGCCCCTTACACTCGCGACACGTGACCCAAAACCCAAAGTTAGGAAAGAAACCGGAAGTTTATTCTATTCTCTGTCAACTAGGCCTATCTAGAAGATATACATGTTTCACCTTCGTGACATTTTTTATCTAATATCCAATTTGGAGATACAAGTGAAATTGTACTTCAAATCTACTACGGTTTATTAGAATCGAAGCTCATTAAGACCTTACTAGTTAATTAAAGTGTTGACTGAAATTTATATAAACAAGAGTCAAGGGAAGAAAAAATAAGAAAAGGTTTATCGCCCTTATGATCGAGAAAAACTTCAACATTAAAAAGAAGTAGCTAAGGATTTTTTCTTATCGTCACAAAAGAGCGAATGCATTGAGATTTCTTCCAACTAATTAATCTCAATGTTTCATCCAATCCAGAGATGTTCTTAAGAATCGTTTCTTGCTTCTTGTTCAGTAACTAAACAAAACTAAATATTGTTTGTTGTTACTCACCGCGGATATAAGCCTAACTTTGCAGAATTGAATTTATTTTAGGAACGAAACTCGCGCCTATACCAAATGTTAATAGGGCTTGAAGAAGACCCCAATTATTTCTACCGAGGACGCGAGGTTTGGAACCTTACCGAAAAATCGCTCATAACCAACTAAAATAGACTTTAGGACCAGTTTGAAGAACTTACGACCATCAATCCTAAATGATCCGGAGCGCTTCAATAGTCGTTTAGTGGCTTGTTTCGACGTAAAAATTTCCCTTTGTTTACTATACGTTTCCAGTGGGAGGTTTAAGGGTAGACCAAGACGCTTAACGGTTATAGAGTCATTTCTCTGTAAAGTTTTGTCATACAAAGATCTAACTCATCTTTGTTTATAAATCAGAGAAGTTGTAATGTTTACGATGGAATATCCAGACGCGCGGGTCTTTTACTTTAGTAACATCCGTAAGAGCGCCAGAAGTTCACAAATTGGAGTAAAACATTTCTGGGAACCACTTTATCCTAGATACGTGCAGTACTTTTAAGAGATATCTAATTTCTTCGCAAATGCATAAAGGCATTAATAATAAAAACAGCATTTTCCTAATTAGTATATAGTTAATTTTCCTGGGAAATCATTTGTCCCGAACCCCGTCCTAAAGTTATTCGAGATTCAAAACATTTTGTAAAAAGTCAAAAAGTCTGGTTTGAGTACTGAGTAGTGCTCGGAGCATTTCACGGTTGGTCGGAGAAATACAATGATCCCATTGAGGCGCAAAAACCAATATAGAAAACCCTCGTACCGAAGGGTGCCGCTGACTGGAGTGTGTATATTATGTAAAGGGGCGCGATTGTACCACCCTATGTACTCCACCAGGACCGACAAACCTCGTGTTCCAATCACTAGTACACGTCTCCCTAGCCGCAGTTATAGAAACTCCACCAGTTGTAAAAAAAAAAACCTGATACACGTGGTTTCTATGTAAAACCATCCTCGTGAGTGATGTACGTAAATACGAGGGGTACAGCACTACTTCGAATTTCGTAATTATTTTAAATACGTCATTGGCACGTGACTGAGGAAAGGCGTGGTTCAAAGAAACCTAATTAGTTCGCATTATTTTTTAACCTACCACTTCGCTGAAATCTCGCGAAAAACCTGGACTAAGTGTCCAGTTCCATTCCATGTGGAGTCTTTGTGACGTATGTGTTTAGCCCCCTCAACCGCCGATGCGTTCTATATAGCCCCATTAATGTATCAAAAGAGGAAGGTTAGATCTGATTCAAGCAAAACTGAAAGATCCGGAAAGATTGGTTCAATTTTCTATTGCCTAATAGTGAAAACGATTTAGGTGTGGCTAAAAATAATTATTTTTCTTTCAAAGTATCGAACCCCTCGTGTATTGACCCCTGATGTTAAGTTAGGATTGGCGGATGGTTACTAGAACTTCTAAAATGAAACAAATGGGATCTTGTTCCTACTTTGACACTCTTCCCATCTTTCTATACTCCGCTCTATACTCCCACGACATCTTTGCTCTCCCACTTCTCTCCCTCTTTCCGAATTCTGATATTATCCCCCGAGGAGCAGTTTTCCAAACTATATATTGGAGGTTTTGTTTTCATCTCTGTAAACCAAAGAGAGAGCGAGTGAGAGAGAGAGAGAGAGAGGATGAAGATGAGAGAGATCTCTCTCCTCATCTCTCGTCTCTTATTTTTGCGTTCGTTACGGCTTTTGGCGTGTATTCGTTCACGCGCGAAAACCTATAAACAGGCAAAGCCCGCGCGCGCGCTTTTTATTATCGCGTAGAGTTAAGAGAGAGATAGAGAGCTGTAAAAATAACTCGCAATCTGCACGTGCCGACCAAATGCTTGACGCTTTTGAAATAGTCACAAGGATGCTGCTGCTATAGGCCTAGGGGAAAAACAACCTCCCTTCTTGTGAAAGATACATCCAATTCTTTCTTTGTAACGCGCGTGAAGTGAAAATTACGAAGGCCTCATAATCATTAATTAACTAATTAGCCCTTAAATTAAAATGAGAACTGGTGCGAAATATATTACTCCAATCAAAAGTCAAGTGTAGTACCCCTAAAGATTTTTTTCAAAGGTGGTCCAAAATTACTCTTTTTTGTTGTTGCAGTTTACAAAAATCTTTAAAATTTTGAAATTATGTTCTAAAAATACGTAATTGCTCAGGTTTTAATTTTTAAACAAAATCCGTGCACCTGTTTCATTTGAGTTTTTTTTTTGTATAGCCAGCAACTTTTAAAGGTCTCAAAGGTTGAACTTGAGAGGGGGTAAGGTTGAAAGGGCGTCCATAACGTGCTCGAAAACACGGGTGGTTTTACCAGATTGGATATCCGATCTTCGCCTATGACCTAACCCCATAATGATCATGGGATATCCCTATAGACCACATACGCCGTAATAACTAGCTCTCGAGGACAGCGTGACGCGAACAGTACGTGAGTCACCACGGGCGGGCTCTATACTGGATACCTAAAACAGGGCAGGTGAAATTATACTATCAAACCCCGCTTCGATCTCCCACATACTATATCGGATCCCTATTCTTCTCCCTCTCGAGAGAGATCGGACAGTTTGCCAAAATTCAGTACGCAGTGATTTGGTTTCTTAGTTTACACGAATTATTATACCATAATCAAAGCCCGATCATTAAAATTGAAGTATCCGACATCTTGACGCGGTCTTTGTGATGAAACGTAATAGTCAAAACAAGCGGGAGGTTTCAAGTTGCAATTTTGTCGTCGTTCTCGTTGTAATTAAGTTATTAACTAGCGAGTTTAATTAAGAGAGGGGGGAATGAACGAACGTACGTAAGAGTAGCTCTATAGGGAATCCTCGTTAAAACAATCTTTAATTATTATTATATTTAATATCTCCGATGAAAAGAAAAAGAAAAACCACGAATATCCTTAAGAACCCTCGCGGAATTTCGAAATTTGGAATTCCTAATATTATATAGTTTCTCGAAATTCTATTGCCATTTGAATCGTTCAGTTTGTAGATATGCAGCAGCTAGGGCCCCCTCCTGATCGCTAGGGTGGTGCGTGGTGGTGGTGGTGGTATTAAGGGTACAACCAGCAGATTTTATCCCCGTTTTTTTCTTTTCTTTCTTTCTTCTTTTTTTAGCCATATGCGGGGATTGGCATTACAAAACTATATCATTTAATCCACATTAAGTGGCCCTCACTGAAATTCGATCGTAACAAAATATTTAAAGAGATGGTAACGGTTTAGATGAGCAAGTAGAATGGAAGTAATTTGAAGTTATTACATGTAGCGAAAATTTCAAGATAGATTATCCCAAGTGTTTCTCGTATCTCCGTATTTAAGATATATTATGCCTAACGACTTTGGGGGGTCGTTCTAAATGTGATAATGTCTTGATGGTATCGATAATTATTTTACTAATTAAAGACGAAGCCCGATTTCAAAATTATGATGTATGGGCTTATAGATATTTAAGGTTAAAGGTTAACCCCATACAGTGTCTGATGTGGCGAGACACAGTTTTCGTGCGCAGCTATCTAAACAAATGCATTCGTTAGAACTGTTTTTTTTTGTTGTTATTTGAAGTAACAAACGGCCGCAACCTATTTTCAAGTTAGTAAATAATTAATGGAACCAGCTGGGAATATATACAGCTTTTAGGAATTATGGTGCTTTAATATGAGGGTTTTCTGGGCCGGGCTTGAGTAATATCCGTCGTCGTAATGCTCTAACTGTAATTTCATTGGTTAGTGACAACCAGGCAACGCGATGTCCTGTAGGCGCGCGTAGGATTCAAAGTGCAGCGAGATAGAATGTTCGCGAGGTAAAAATCGCAAGACAATGATTCCCAGTATCTGTATGCATTCCTGATGGAACCGATGGCGAAATAAGTAACCTTCATATTATCCCAACGTGATCGAAATTTCGCTAGAAATAGCTTAATATTTCTTTCGTCTTCTCTTTAAAATGCAACAACCGACATTGTCTTTTCTTACAAGTTAAAAAGAAGCCGGCTTGATTCGAAACCTCATATTTCAACGTAAAAATCCCGAGAAATATTTCATTCCATTTCTAGGGCCAAAAACGACGTAACTGTTTCGTTCGCTCAATTCGAAAGATACTTGATTTTAGGCGAAAGTTTAAAAACCATTTTGTTGGGGTACAAGATCTTTATTTACGCGTTTTACGGCTAGAGTGAGGCCAATATAACCGTCGGATAGGGGAACTTTGTAACATCTTTTAAAGGTTATGGGAGCTACAGAACCGTTTTATAGCAGCCTGGAGAAGAAAAAAAATACTGAAACAGGGCCTATGGAAAAAATAACATCGGTGATGCCATACCGTGTATAGTGGGCATTAAAAATGCTATATACCTTTAAGTTAAAGCTGGCCTTTAAAAGAACAGGATTGCCAGACAGATATTTTACGAATTCTAGCCCAAATAGCGTAGAAATTCCGCCCAAAAGTTTTAAATTCAACTATACCTTAATTATATAATTATATTTAAAATACGAATATATAATTAACTTTCTTTGAAGTGTAGCGGAATTATTGTTCCGTTGTTGAACTCTACCTCATTGACCAAATATCTAACCTTCCTCAGAAAACCGCCAAATTTAACTTAATAAACCGCCCAAATTTTGTATAAAAATCGCCCAAAAGGCAACACACTCTCGTTCATAGATAGCATATTTTTTGGCTATTTTAGGGTGGTGGTACTATAGTAGAAAAGATGCCTATTTATAGGGGAAAAACAGCCAAAATATTTTTATAGCCACTAGAGCTTACACACTCCGACGCGATTTACGATCGTATAAGATGCCGCTCATTTTTTCTTTTTTTTTGGCAAGACTTAAGTTAGCGACGAATCGACCAAGTACTTCATTTTTAGCGGAGCCTTAACTTTATAACCCGGCCGGGATAGCTGGGAAAATACCTTTTCTTTTTTGGAGTAAAAAGATAGTCAGCCCATCAATGAATTTTCCTGATCCAAAACTGGATATAATTTATTTACGTAACTACTAGCCCCAATTTTAGGTTCGACCTCCTCATCCTCATCCTCATCCTTGGCTCTCCACTCCCCCCCCCCCGCATTGAAATTTACGAGCCTTTTGTCTGGCATCCGATTAAGAACGAACGGTCTGTTTGTATAAAATTTAATTTATCTTGAAATTTATATTTCCCTTCATCTTTCTCTTGACTTGTATGCCGTAAAAGCAGACTGAATCTAAAGGGGCAGCGAAATGAAACGGATTAATTAAATATGTACATTAATTAAACTAGAAATTATTTAAATATATAATGTAATAGATTTAAAAGGGAATAGGTGAATAATTTCAAAACATTATTTCAATAATTTTATTTTCAACAAATTCAATTTAATTCTAAAATCTACATAAGTAGAAGTACTCCGGGTATGTCTTTGCTGCTATAATTTGTCTATAATTTCTATTAAAATTTTTTAAGAAATTTGTCAGGAAGACTTGTTATTAAATCGTTTTACAAAACCCTGTAATTAATTCTGGTTGATATAATAAGTAGGTATACTTTTAAAAATAAATTCGTAATTCAAAATTTTAAGAATCTGAGCTGGCGAAAGGCATCAAACGAATCCATCTTGACAACTTTGAAATTATCTAATTTTAAAGCAACAGGCGACTGCGGCTAAAAATTCCTTTTCCGATGCTTGTGGCTCTGAGTACGTTATATGTCTAGGGACACCAATGGAGTGGAGTCGCCCTTCGCTTTAAATAAAATAATAATAAAAAAAATGGGCCCTGAATATAAAATAAATCCACCGTGTAATTTTCGGAAGCCAATCACCAAATTTCGGTTGGTTTAACTGTCATAATAATAACGGGTCTTGTTAGCTACCGGAATTCAATCTCTTGCCGCCGGACAGCCGGTGGTAAACTACACCCCTTAATAATTGGGTATAAAAAAGGACGCACCCTGTCACGTGACCTGATAAGGACTTAAGGAGCATGGGGGGCCAGACAAAGTACCAATATCCAAGACACGAGGTTCACCTTTTTAACGTGTTGCATTTTGGGTCTGAATTGAATTCCTTCTTTTTTTGAACGATTGGGCTGGGAAGAAAATTCATCCATCGAAATTGGTTCTTCATTTAATAATCTAGCGTTAATGTTAATGATTCAAACTCATGGTGTAATAAAATTCTTTAAAGTCGGTAAAAGGAAATAAAATTTGAACGAAGCTTAATGGGAGGGTGTAAGGAGGATTGAGGTGGTTCGTAGGACTGTTAGTTAAGTTAGCTTTGTCGGGAGTGAATACGACCACGACAGTCTGAGAACTCAGAGAGTTACTATACCGATTGAAGTATGACAGTACTTAGTTTTTGAGGGCCCCCTGAGTTCTAAATCATGTCAAGGCTGGGGAACATTGGAAATTCGGATGGATTCAGAGCTGGCTCTTCGTGGTATGTAGTAGCAGACCGCAGCCCCCTACCCATTTCTATTTATTTTACATTAGTTTGTTTCCGTGTCGTCTTTCTACCATTACATCGAGTCTAACAACTATACAAAGCTATAGGAGTAAATGCCGCAGCTGTTTAGCTTTTAAGATGCGAGGGTAAATCAAGGAAAAGTCGCGGAATACTTTGTTAAACAGAAGAGCTACGCGAATTTCAGAGTATCAGTCTGATGTAGTAAGTGTTTCGCAGAGGTAACCTTGAACTCGAAGTGGCCTTTGAATCTAACCAAATATTGTCATAATAACAGTAACATGTCCACTGTGCATCATGTACAGTTTTTTGAGGTTAATTACAATGTTTTTCTCACTTCAACAGGTTGTTGGGGATGCCAGGTACATATCAAAGCACGTTAGAACTGAAACCAACGACGTACAAGAACTACTGTCGCAAACTACATTACTTGGTGGATAAACAACGTGAACTATGCGGACTGAGCCACAATATTTTACAGACGGTGGGACGCGGAGCCAAACTAGGCATCGACGAGTGCCAGTTTCAGTTTCAAATGAACCGCTGGAACTGTACAACTTTCAACAACAGTTCGTCCGTCTTCGGAGGAATTATAGGAATTTGTAAGTTTATATTGTAATTTTTATCCCCGAAATCTCCAAACATCTTGCGCAAGCTGTTAGACCCACCAAGATGTAACAAAATAATCATTTATCGTTTTGAAACGATAGGCCTCATTTTAACGCCAATTGTAACAAAATAGAGCCCGGTATGCATAATTTGATACCGCGCAGGGTTGGTAAGGATTTGAAGCGATTCAAGGGCAGCTAATAGATGTAAAGTTGGCCTCTGTCCCTCCAGAGATGGATTATCCCTCATATCCCCCTTAAAACCCTCCCCTTCAGGGATAGGGGCACCCATGGTTCGTCATTTGAAAGTCATCTGTCAGCGCAGTAATCATCTTTTATACGTTTATGAAGAGAATCCGTCCAAAAGTGTGTTTTACGTCTCTTACCCCATGAGCAGTATATAAACACCCCCTTCGAAGTTTTTCTCCCGAAGTTTTTTTCTTTTTGAAGTTGGCAAACGAACAAGCATTTTGATATTAATCTTCTAAAAGGGATTGTGACACGAGAAAAGTTAAATTAGTCAGCCAAGAAATTCATGGGAAAATTTGACGGATACATCTCTAAATCTTATTACACATGTAGCTCGTTTTGAAGCGTTGCTTAGAGTGTAGTGAAATTTAAAGAATATCCTGCTAAATGTCCAAAAGAATAAAAAAGGAAATTAATCATTCAATTTTAATGTTCTTTCATAGTTTTAATAGATTCCAACAAACATATTTTACTTTCTCTTTAACGCTTTTTTTTAAAGGAAAAGAACCGTTCTTGTATTCAACCCTCTGTTTGTGCTGATTCATTTTAGGTGTAGAGAAAGAGTGTTAGATAGGCTATGGTGTTCCTTTCCCGGGACGTTTTCCTATACTATTAATTTGAAATTCCTTCACTCGTCTCGCGATTCAATTTTTTTTTATTTTTTATTTGCAACTCGAGTTTTAAAAAACTGTCTGGAAAAACATTACATTTGTGTGGGCAAGTAGAGAGAGAAAGAGAAGGTAGAGAGAGGCCGTTTTTGTTGCCAAATTATTTCAATCTCAGACGTATTACCAAACCTTTTACACGCTGGTTTAAAAAATTATCCTCGCTATTTCGCTAGTTTCAGGCGATATTTCTCTCGGGACGTTTAGGCCCTTTCCCATCACACCAAGTTCTTTGTGTATCGAATCTTCTTCCATTAGGACAACAACCTTCTCTTCTTCATCTTCACGACGCGTCTAAATTTAAAACGATTTGTTTTAGAGCGTCACTAATTCATTATTAAGTAAACTTTAACGAAGAGGATATAAATTATTGTACAGACTGGAATTACACCGCACACCGCGGCTTTCCTTCGTGTATTGGTTCTAAATTGCTCAAAGAATGATAACGGTGTTTTTCATTGTTATTTTTCACGAGAAACTATGATTGAGGATAACGAAATTTATTCATCAAAAGTATAGTCTGGGAAATAGTACTAAAATCATACCGGGCTATTTTCCCAACGCGTTGTTTAACGAAATAGGTATTTCTCACGCGAATATATGAATTCAAAATTCTGATATTCCCGAAATAGCTATATTGATTTTCTTCTAATTTAGTTGAATAAATTTAATACTTCCGAGAATACGTAATCATTGTTAGATTTCTATACTTGAGACTCTTTTGATTCAGCGGGATATTAGCTAGCTAACGAAAGGTTTACAAGCATCTATATTTTGATATTCACCGGGGTATTGATTAAACTCATTCTAAAACGATTTTGCGGTGCAATTTACGGTCACTTAGACCATAGTTTCGAGTCTACGGTTATACCAGTATGCCGGGACCTATTATGATAACTGTGGTGATGATTCAAATGTTGAATAGAAGCGTAATTCAAATCTGAATCTTTTTTTACATTTTTGATGAATATTTGTAGGTAGCAGAGAAAAAGCTTACGTCCACGCCATATCGGCGGCAGGGGTGGCGTACGCCATCACCCGAGCTTGTAGCAGGGGCGAATTGGCCGAATGTGGATGCGACGATCGAGTTCGGACGCGGGACACCAAAGGAAGATGGGAGTGGGGCGGATGCTCCGAAGATATACGATTTGGATCAAAATTCAGTAAAGATTTTGTCGACTCCGGAGAGGACGGAAACGATCCCAAGGGCCTCATGAATGTACATAATAACGAAGCCGGAAGGAGGGTAAGGAAGTATACCCAGTCAAAACTGGCAAATTTTAACCGTAATTGCGATGGTATTAGCAAATCAATAGGCGTGAGAATCTGTTGTTTTTTAGATACAAAATTCACAGAAATCTATAGTCTTTGGGATGCAAAATTCATGGGAATCTATAGTCTATGGGGATCAAAATTCATGGGAATCTGTAGTCTATGGGAAACTAAATTCATGGGAATCTATAGTTTGGGAAACGAAATTCATGGGAATCTATAGCCTTTGGGAAACAAAGTTCAAAGCCACGTATAGCCTATGGGAAACGAAATTCATGGGAATCTATAGCCTTTGGGAAACAAAGTCCATGGCAACCTATAGTCTTTGGGAAACAAAATTCATAGAAACTTTAGATACATAACTATAGGTAAAATAATACTCTCAGATCCTTTGTGACGTAACGTTCAGCATTGAGAGTGCATAAATATCATGACGTCATTCTCAGGATTAAGGATTTATTGAGAGACATGTCAGTTATTTTAAATTGGTTCCAGTTGCTAGACGCATCACGATGCACTGATAGTATACCGAGTTCCATGATCACATGGGTGTCAAATTAATTGGCTCTCAACGACGCAACATACCATGATATCATGGAACTTGGGCGCATCCCCGTCTCGTAATTCTCGCTCAATTAAGCCAAGGGACAGTTAATGAGGAAAAGACTGAACGCTATACGTGGATAGTATAAGTTTTTAGGTGAAACACTGTTGAGGATAAATTTACGAGGAGAAAGAGTATGATCCCGAAGAAGTAGAAAGGAGAGAGGTTAAATCCAACGGTAAACTTTTAACGACTGGCCGCGAGGTCTCGCATCACCGCAGATCCTGTTAATTAAGTCTCGAGCCTTTCTTTATAGTTCCCGCTCTAACATACCAAACCGTATCAGGGAGCGCTCGTAAAAACGACCAGGGGCTTGCTACCCTATAGTCGTAGCCTATACACCATAGTCTTACAAGGCTCGGAACCCCCTTACCCCAAAAACTCGGCTCTAAGACAATAAAAGCCACCCATCATTACATAGGCGAGAAGGAGAGAGAGAGAGAATTTTTGGGGCTCCGTAAAACTCGGGGTCCTCCATAGTTTTATAGTTTCCAACGTCATTTCCCTTCTTTCGTCGCCGCGTTCTCTGTTACGGAACTGCCATAAAAGATTTGGTTTCGTTGGCCAGAAAGAGCGAGAAAAAAAAGGCCTAGCCATTGATCCAAACTATTCGTTATACTGTTGCCTAGATGTCGTAAAATTTACGCTCCCGACTTATTATTATTACCAGGTTTTTTTTTCTTTTTCCTTTCTTTCTTTTACCAACTACCGCTGTATCACTGTATGTACTCACCTCGAGGGGCTCTTCACTGCACCCAACCATCCTTACCTGACCACTTTCTTTTGAACAGTACCAGCAGAAGTATAAAATACTTCTCTTCCTGAGAAGTGTACCCCAAAGCGGGCGTGGTAATTGTAACGTGATTCTTCCCAACATTTGGAGCAAGGTTACTAAACCGAATCACATACGCGATAAATAGTTCCCCTATTAGCGCTTTAGGATTTTTTTGTCCCACGTCAAGACAATCAAGGTTTGTGGGTTTGATGAGCAGGAGAGGGAAAAAAGGGTTAACCCGGGAAGAATCGTGTTACATAACTAAAGTATAAGAGGATACAGAGTGTCATCCTTCTTCTGTTATCCTCTTCTAGGTAAAAACCTTGAGTCGCGAACCCCTCGATTGACTCTCCCCTTAGCGCGTAAGTTACGGATAAGTAAACTTCAACGAGCAAAGTCTTTCGTATATTTAACACCTTCTTCGAATGTGTTATTTCTTCCCTTTTTTTCTTCAACGTTAAAAATGCGTCAAGAATTAGATCCCCGTTTGGCAACGTATGAAACCAACCGTATACCAAATTTCACCCTTTCAGAATGGAGATTTTATAACTTATTAAAAAAAAACCTGAGTTTTGTTTGAATTTAATTTTTCAAATATGGTTCGTGCTTTGCAGGAACGCTGTCGTACAGGATGTAAGAGTTACACGCTATTCCTATAGGCGCCTGTAGAAATGTTTTTCCCTCTAGACCGTCTAGCGTATTTTAGTCTCCCTTTGAAACTGATGGTTAATAACCTTTCTTGAGAACCCAATGAACTCCGATCTTTATCGTTTTGAGAACTTAGATTATGATCCCAAACGTTTTTCTTTTTTTTTTGGCAAAAACGTGTTGTTATTTGATAGAGAAACGTAATAGTTTATAGGCGGTTCTACAACTTTTTTTTAAAGATAGGTTCTAGATTCATTATTCACCAGAAATTTACGCGAATCTGTCAGACTTCTCGGGCTATAAAATGTTATTTATCTCTACATTATTTGAGTTTGTAAAACGAAAATATGTCGACAATTATTATTGTAAAACTTCTCCTAGTACAAACTAAAATTTAAATTTATCCTACCTGGATATTAAACATTAAAAAAATATTTTATACGGATCTTAATGGAAGGAAACACGCCGCGGGACGTCCTTGAGTGTAAAGAGATAGTTATTTTGGTGAAGGAACATTTTTAAGTATTTATATTGTGTGTAGGGTTTAAGATTATGGATTACTATCCCTTTAAGGAACGGTCGAATCTACTTAAAGTCGTATGGCACGCGGTTGCGTACATACCTCAGTCCTCAGACCAAATCCAAATGGGTCAAAATAGCGCTAGGCTTTTAACGAAGGTTGGGCGTACGCCTCAGTAGGGTGCCCGGGGTGATTCGAGTGCCGCTTTTGTCTAATACTATAAATGGGAATGAAAATAATTTGAGAAATTTCGCACCTGCGTAATCTATTCATCTGACAGACTCATAAATCCGAGATTTTCCCTCTTATTTTCCTTTACCGGAGTAGTCCTAACGTAGTCCTGGTAGAAATTGGCGCGGTGGCGGCGGCGGCGGCTAGATGGAACGGTGCTAATCTACGACTAATCGCCTTAATACTCGCAACCTCCTTCGAAAAACGGCGGCCCAGGAGCGCCAAATTGATAGACGAGGGGTCAAAGGTTACGGACGTTTTTAAGATCCCCCAACTTTGGCTTTTAAAAAATTTACAACAAGACTACCTTAAAGCCTTAGGCCCGTTAGAATGTACATCATTTGTACATCCTTCGCGCAGAAGTTCGTAACTTAAAGATAAAGTATATATCGAACGTCCCGTAACTACATTTGAATTGCCTACACCCTCGATATTCCAACCTTGGAAGGAGTAAAGTTTAACTTTGAGAAAAGCAGGTTTTCTAGGGGATGATTCACCCATTCTAAGTTTGATTCATTTAGATTCTTCTATACATAGCTTTCAGACTAAGATGATTGATACCATTTACACCAGGAGACCAGGCTACTTGACGGACAAAGAGCATTACCAAGAAGCCTGCCCTCCTGGTGTAAATGGTATGGATCCTCCTTGTCTGAAAATTATGTAAAGCTAAGCTTCGAATGAAGGAATGATGCACACTACCTCGAGTAATGGATATTAATAAAGTTGGTGGACCCATGGACTGTTGGAGGAAGAGTATTTTTCAAGGTTATTTGATGAGCAATCGTGTCTAGATAAGGTTTTATAATATTAATTTATACGGTCATTTTTAATACCCCTCCGTCACACGAGTATACAGCTTAAAAAAAGAGGTTCGCCACGCAACGCGCGGCTTATTCTCATTTACACGCCCCAAAATAGGAACGGCATATGGGTAAATTATTAGGGCCCAAGTTTTCCCCAGCGTAATCTGAAAATCTGAAATAAGATGGTCGAGATCAAGTATCGCCTAGGGTGCTTTCAAATTTCGGTTTTTTTTATCTTCCTCTTGGAAAAAAAAGAATACCGTAGCTTTTTCATAAATAAAAAACGGAACCGGGGGCAACGTATCCATAAAACGCAACAATGGGTGATCAAAAAATATAAAAACTTATTGGAGGCACTGTGTGGAAGAGAGACAAAAACGCGGGGGACCCCGGGGTGCACTCCACACACTCCGATATGATCCAACATTCAAAATCACGAAATTCATCCGAGAGTAAAAAAGGAGGAGATTTTTCAAGTTGTAAAACTATCCGTTTCTATGGTAACTACCGTAGCTTTCGGGTTGCCCTCATCCTCTCAAAACATGTTGAGATTCTAAAAAGTCATAGAAGCTATAGTGGGTGGCCCAGAGGCAATAAGAAACTAATTGGATAATCATCAATTATTCAACTTCTTTTCAATTTGAGATTCAAATGCGGGTTGGGTAATTGCAATTTTTGAACCGATTCTCTCGCAATAGATTGAAATTTCAGAACACGTTATTTTCGTCGTTATAATTAAGATCTCCAGGGTTTTAACGTATGTTTTTCTCTTTTTCTCTCTCCCCATCCTCTAAAACGTCGACTTTTTTTCACGAATTGCCAATTTCGGGGGTGTTTCGGAAACGATCTTTATAACGAAAACGTCTCTACGGGACACGTTGGCCGAATTGTTGTCGGGGGTTTCGGGAGAGTAGACGCTACGTTCGCAAATGGAGTTGATGTGCAAATGCCACGGGGTCTCCGGTTCGTGTACCATTCGCGTCTGCTGGCGCAAGATGAAGACTTTCCGCGCCATTGGCGACGAACTGACGCGAAAGTTCGACGGAGCGACGCACGTGCGCGCGGTCATCAGGCAACAGAAGACCAAACTGAGGCCAGTCAGGCGAAACATCAAGCGGCCCAGCAAGAAGGACATGATTTACTTGGACGAGTCCCCGGACTACTGCTCCAGTAACGAGAGGCGAGTAGTATACCATTCACCATCCCAGCCATCCCTCCCCAACCAACACTTCACCCCCACCGAAAAATACTAGCTAGATTATATTAGTCACTCTGTCTGTCTGCCAGTAAATATGTAGTCCAAGAATTGTTTTTGTTATAAAATTACGACGTTGTCTTTCAGTGTGGGAGTCCTGGGTACCGAAGGAAGGCTGTGCAACAATACGAGTTACGGTATGGACGGATGCCGATTGCTCTGTTGCGGCCGAGGATATCACACAGTCGTCAGAGAAGTGGAGGAAAAATGCCATTGCAAATTTGTATGGTGTTGCAAGGTGCAGTGCGAAATGTGCAAATATATGAAGGAGGAACATTACTGCAAATGATAGTAAAGATAACGCGATTCCTTTACGCACAAACTATTAATCCCCGTACTTATCACGAAAAGGGGATAAAAACTATTTAACGTGACAACAAAATATTTAAAAAGAAAATATTAAAATTAAAACCGATGGTTAAGTACGTAGTTTTCAATTCTAGGAAATGGAAAAAAATGCGCCAAAATGTTTCTCACTAAAACCGGGCCTGGAAGTTTATCCGAAAGCTATGAAAATGAAATTCCACTTTTTATTTAAATTGTTGCGATATTTTTACAGGGATCACTGTTGCTGAAATTTTAAACTTTTGCTAAATTGCCTCTTAAAGTGTCCGTAACCCTTTAGAAAATTTCTTTATTTTTAATTTAAACAGTTTCCTTCATTGTAGATCCTGATTTTTAAGTACTTCCCAGTTCCCGGTGATTTTCCTAATTGTCCAGTAAGTACAGTTACCATGCACGTATGACACACGAGGTTGCGTTGCAGACCAATTTTTGCGAGATACGTTCGCGAATGTTAATTTCCTCTAAAAACAAAAGTCTAGTTAAAAAGCAAAAAGCAAGTGTTATTTCTCGAATTAGGTGTGCGTCTCGTCACTACTGCCATTTTCATTAACGTCCAAAAGTAAAAATACTTTTAACATGCGCAAAAGCATAACTTCCAAACGACAAAATACCAAAAAACCCCCGAAAAGAAAAAAAAATGTTTAGCTAACAAAAAATATATATATATCTAAATGGTGTGGTCATTGTAAATATGTACATAGAATAAATTTATAGGTTTTTGTTTTAAATTTTAGGTTGGCCAAGTATTATAACTCGTTTTACAAGGCGAGTTAACTTTTTTACGTAAATGCCAATTAAATTTCGTAAATAAATTTAAATTTTAGCTTAAACAGAAGTTTATAATAATTTTCTTCAACCTCATTTCACGGAATATTAATTAAAACTCTGCCAATATTATCTTTCATACTTTTGCATGCTGGGAAAATTTATATAAACTTCTGTAATTCATAAAAAAATTATCGAGACCACCACTCTCTCTCTCTATCTCTCTCTATTTGCATATTTTCCAGGAATGACTGTTATTTGTAAAGTTTCTCATTGTTCTCTCTGATGTATCGCTCGTTTATTTAAATAGAAAATAATTGTCACGTGACTGAACTGATGTCCAATTATATAATTATAAAAACGGGTGAAAATAAAAGTTATTATAAAATCAAGGTAGATCCCTCAAGAAACCTTTCACCCTACGTATTATTATTCATTATAAATCAATTTAATTTGAGAAAAATCAAAACTTCTCTTCTTAATTTTGAATTCATATTTTCAAAAGCAGGGACTCACGATTCCATCAACACCAGATGTGATGCAGAGAAGCAGCCGTTAAGGGGCGTTGGACTCACGTCGAGGGGCCCGCCACTCAGAGTAATAATTTTTATTTTTTTACTGTACTACCTTAATATTTAGGCCTATTTTTATATTTTTACTGTACTACCTTAATATTTAGGCCTATTTTTATATTTTTACTGTACTACCTTAATATTTAGGCCTATTTTTATATTTTTACTGTACTACCTTAATATTTAGGCCTATTATATTTTTTACTATACTACCTTAATATTTAGGCCTATTTTTATATTTTTACTGTACTACCTTAATATTTAGGCCTATTATATTTTTCACTGTACTACCTTAATATTTAGGCCTATTATATTTTTCACTGTACTACCTTAATATTTAGGCCTATTATATTTTTCACTGTACTACCTTAATATTTAGGCCTATTATATTTTTCACTGTACTACCTTAATATTTAGGCCTATTATATTTTTTTACTGTACTCATTAGGCCTATTATATTATTTTGCAGTGTTCAAGAGACAAGTAAAACAACAGAAAATTTATATTATTATTATAAAAAAATTTTTATTCAATATTAATTTCAACAAATAATTTTATTAAATAAATAAGGTAATATATTTAATGCTGGATGAAAAGAATAAACATCATCATCATAATCTCCTCTTTGGAAATAATTTAATGAAGACTATCATCCAAAGGAATGTCAAACACACCATTCCTAACAGAATCCAAATCCACCATTTACAGGCATTTCTGACATGAACTTCTAACCTTTCACTCTCAACTTTGAGATTACCGAAATTTTTCTCCGCTAAGTGAGTAGTTTTTTCCAATGTCTAAAAAAAGAAGATTATTAATATTTGGGAATGTTATATAACAATGGGTTTACAAAATATTTACCTCGATATCCTTTTGTATAATCCTGGATGCCAACATGGTATTTTGTTTCATATTTTGTACGAGAGAAACCATTTCTTCCGCAACTTTCTCTTGAATATTATTATGATATTGAAGTAAGGAATCCAAATCTTCCGATGAATTATCAATTTGTCTCAATCGAACACCATCAGATGCTATAATAAATAATTATTTGTTTTGCATTAATTTAATAATTTAAATAATTAGCATACTTACTAGGTGACTGGTCAAAACTTTTGCTAAATAATTCATCACGAACTGCATTATTATATCGCGATTGGGTTTGAAGTTGAATTTCTTTAATTTTACTTTGATTATTTTGGGATGGTGCACCACCTGTAACTAAAAGTTGACTGGCAATAGCCTTTTCCGTTACAGTTGGCTTTAAAATAATTTTTTTAATGATAAGAATTTGATATTTAACAGGTTATTTATTATTATTATTATTATTATTATTACCATTTTCTCAGTAACAATTAAGCCCCTTAGAAACTCAACTTTCCGGGAATATTCTGTTAAAGAATCTTTGCTAGGCTGACTGGATGGTGCATAATTAAATATGCAGCAATTTCTCTCAATATAATTATATTACTTACCATACATTCAACTTTTTAAGTTCCGACAGTTTATCTTCAAGGGCTTCAATATACTTCAAAATAAACAAAACCACGTGTCAATTATAGAGTGACCTTTAATTGACCATAACCATCCCACCAGAAGTGGCGCATCACTAACCAAGTCTTAGCATTTTACGATCTAAAAGCCTATTTTTGTCGTCATTTTTATATTAAAAATAATTACCTTTTCAAACCTCCAATCTATTATTTTGTTTTCAGAAGCCATTGATTCACATTTTGACAATAGTCGAGTGAAATTAACTTCAAGACGCGACATAAGTTTCGTTCCAGCCATGATGATGGTACTCAGGCTGGGAAATAGCACACTTCCTCTGGTCCAAAACCAGTTTATTAATTGCTTGGACTAGTTTTTTAATTCAAGAAGTGGGGGTTACTGGTCCTTGGGACCAGTTTATTAATTGCAAATCTATTGGAGAGCAAAGGCTGGGACCAGTCTAGAGACCAGTAAATGATTTCAGACACTAGGGGGTCACTGGTCCAAAGGACTAGTTTAAAAAATATCCTTATTTCCCAGCCTGATGGTACTACCATCACCAGCAGACGATAAAAATGACGTCATCACTCAAAAAGAGTGCGTTCCAGTCTGGGAAATGGATATTTTTTAAACTAGTCCTTGGGACCAGTGACCCCCTAGTCACCGAAATAGTTAACTGGTCTCCGGACTGGTCCCAGCCTTTGTTCTCCTGCAGATTTGCAATTTATTAACTGGTCCTGAGGACCAGTAACCCCCACTTCTTGAATTAAAAAACTAGTCCAAGCAATTAATAAACTGGTTTTGGACCAGAGGAAGTGTGCTATTTCCAGGGCTCGACATAAGGATATTTTTTTTAGTAGTCAGCCTGACTAGTGAGCCCCCCTATCCCAACTTTTTTTAGTAGTCAGCCTGACTAGTGAGACGCATGGTTTACGAATATTTGGGACATTTTTTTACTAGTCAAGTTGACTAGTGAGCCCCCAGATTTCGATTTATTTTAGTAGTCAAGGCTTTTTTTTTAGTAGTCAAATGCCTTGACTAGTGCCTTATGTCCAGCCCTGGCTATTTCCCAGACTGGTGCGTTCCGATCTTCCAAACAAAATATGGGATATGTCCAGTACGAGTTCGTTGCGTAGAAGATTAGATAATTTAGGCTTAGCTATAAACCACGGAGGTTGAAGCGGTATGAAAGAGTTATAATTTCAGCCGAATTAAATTAAATTAATTAGTCAAATTGTAGTTAAATATATCAATGTTTACGTAATTTATCCGTAAAAATGGCTGGACCAGGCGTATTTCATTTAGATGATTTAGAAAACGATGCTGAAAATGTGTCAGACGAATCGGACGATGCCATTGAAGTTGACGAAGAGGTATGCCTTTTGGGACTTGGCTTTCTAGTATTATTTTAATTAATAGGGTTGAGTAACGTATGCTAATTTCAAATTAAACTTTTTTAGCATTATTTTTTAATTAAATTAAATAAGATAGATGTATAATGTATATCTTTTTCTCATCTATAAAATCGCTAATATGCCCAGATATTGTTGATTTTACTCTAAAAGCTTCAATATGTTAATTGATCCAACATTTTTGGAAAGTATAGAATCATGGAAGAAATAGAATAGACCTATTAGATTTAGATGACAAAGTACAAATTCCTCTTAGCGAAACAAGGAAAAAGTAAAATAAGCAAACAGTTTTAAGACTTAATTTAATGTATAGGTACACACATTAGTTTTTAAGCAACATATTTATTCTCAATTTACAAATATAGGCCAATAGGATATCTGTGTCCTTGTAAACACTTACCTTATCTATAAAATTTTTATTTCTACTTTTATCACCCTTGTTTAAATAGAGATAGTAAAAATTGACAAATTTTGAAGGTAGCATGCCCTTAAGTTTATGTTCATTGAAAACCAAGAGATAAAATGATGTGCTACAATCTATATCCTTTATAGAATTTAAATGGAGAACCGAATGTCAATGACATATTGGAATCTGATGAATTTGAAAAAATTCCATTAACAGAGCAAGTAGTAAATCCGGGCCAAGAAAAAACAAGCCCAAAAGATTTTGAGTTGCTCAAAGTTTTAGGGAAAGGGGGCTATGGAAAGGTAGAGGAAACCATTTTGACGCTAGATCTTTCAGTAGACGGGAAAAAACATATTTTGATGTGATTTTTAAGGTATTTCAAGTCAGAAAAGTTACTGGCAAAGACTACAATAAAATTTTTGCTATGAAAGTCTTAAAAAAAGCAACTATAGTTAGGAATCAAAAAGATACCGCTCATACCAAAGCTGAAAGAAATATTTTAGAAGCCGTTAAAGTAATTAAAATTTCATAGGGAATATTTTATTAGGGAAAATATTAAATTTATCATGTTTTTACTTAAGCATCCATTTATTGTCGACTTAATCTATGCTTTTCAAACGGGTGGTAAATTGTACCTAATTCTCGAATACCTCAGTGGTGGTGAACTCTTTATGCATCTGGAAAGAGAAGGAATCTTTTTAGAGGATCCCGCTTCGTAGGAAAAACAATTTAATCAAGATTCCTTCAAAAATATTTATATTTTCTTTCCCCGATGTTAGATTTTATTTGTCTGAGATAGTGCTAGCTTTAGAGCATTTGCACAAGGAAGGCATCATCTACAGAGATTTAAAACCAGAGAATATATTATTAGACGCCACGGGTCACGTGAAATTAACTGATTTTGGGCTTTGCAAAGAATCTATTCAAGATGGTACAATAACTCACACATTTTGCGGCACAATTGAATATATGTAAGGGTTTAAGGTACCATGCAAAAACCTCTTACAAAAAACTAAAATTTTTCATTAATTATTAGGGCACCAGAAATCTTAACAAGAAATGGACATGGTAAAGCGGTAGATTGGTGGAGTTTAGGAGCTCTTATGTATGATATGTTAACTGGAGCGGTAAGCCTATTTTATAGACCTAAATTGTTTTGTTTTTAGACCCGAATCGTCATGTTTTTTAGACGTAAATCGTCATGTTTTTTAGACGTAAATCGTCATGTTTTTTAGACGTAAATCGTCATGTTTTTAGACGTAAATCGTCATGTTTTTAGACGTAAGTCGTCATGTTTTTAGACGTAAATCGTCATGTTTTTAGACGTAAATCGTCATGTTTTTAGACCTAAGTCGTCATGTTTTTAGACCTAAGTCGTCATGTTTCTAGACCTAAGTCGTCATGTTTCTAGACCTAAGTCGTCATGTTTTTTAGACCTAAGTCGTCATGTTTTTTAGACCTAAGTCGTCATGTTTTTTAGACCTAAGTCGTCATGTTTTTTAGACCTAAGTCGTCATGTTTTTTAGACCTAAGTCGTCATGTTTTTTAGACCTAAGTCGTCATGTTTTTTAGACCTAAGTCGTCATGTTTTTTAGACCTAAGTCGTCATGTTTTTTAGACCTAAGTCGTCATGTTTTTTAGACCTAAGTCGTCATGTTTTTTAGACCTAAGTCGTCATGTTTTTTAGACCTAAGTCGTCATGTTTTTTAGACCTAAGTCGTCATGTTTTTTAGACCTAAGTCGTCATGTTTTTTAGACCTAAGTCGTCATGTTTTTTAGACCTAAGTCGTCATGTTTTTTAGACCTAAGTCGTCATGTTTTTTAGACCTAAGTCGTCATGTTTTTTAGACCTAAGTCGTCATGTTTTTTAGACCTAAGTCGTCATGTTTTTTAGACCTAAGTCGTCATGTTTTTTAGACCTAAGTCGTCATGTTTTTTAGACCTAAGTCGTCATGTACTTTTCATTTGATTCCACAGCCACCATTTACGGCGGAAAATAGGAAAAAGACTATAGAAAAAGTATTGAACTCAATTTTAATTATATATATTTTCAAAAACTTTCAGGGATTAATTAAATTCCTTTCAGATTTTAAAATGTAAATTAAATTTACCCCCTTATCTAACACCTGATGCGAGAGACATGATTAGAAAGGTGATGATTTCATTCATTCATTCTTTCTTTCATTCAAAGAAAGAAAGAAAGAAAAAAACTTTAATTTCTTTGAAATTTTCCTGCATTTGAAATTGAAACTCGCAGCTCTTAAGGAGGCAAGTTGCATCTAGACTAGGAAGTGGTCCGGAAGACGGAGTAGCCATAAAAAACCATCCTTTCTTTAAACACGTTAATTGGGATGACGTTTTGGCCAGAAAGATTGAACCTCCAATTAAACCCGCTTTAGTGAGAGATTAGACAACAATTTTAAGTCGAGAGAAACACAGTGTTTTCTTAACGGAATTCGCGCCTGTCTTTTGATTATTTTAGTCTGGAGAGGATGATGTATCCCAATTTGACACAAAATTTACGGGACAGACTCCAATTGATAGCCCCGATGATAGTCTCCTTAGTGAGAGTGCCAATCAAGTGTTCCTGGTACAATTCCCAGTCCGACAAAAGCTCCATTCCCAGGGTTCGTACGGAACCTGGATAAGTCAGGGATATGGAAAATAGGGGAAAAAGTCAGGGATTTAAAAATATTTCCTAAAAAGTCAGGGATAAGTCAGGGATTTAAAAATATTTCCTAAAAAGTCAGGGATAAGTCAGGGATTTAAAAATATTTCCTAAAAAGTCAGGGATTTAAAAATATTTCCTAAAAAGTCAGGGATTTAAAAATATTTCCTAAAAAGTCAGGGATAAGTCAGGGATTTAAAAATATTTCCTAAAAAGTCAGGGATATGTCAGGGATTTCGTTTGTTATATCAAACCATGATTTCTTCGAGCAATGCTAAATATAAGTCTGGTGTGATGAAGTGGGCTCTGGTAAACACCTTAAAATGGTCAGGGATATTGGCAAAATTTGGTCAGGGATAACCTTGAAAAGTCAGGGATTTTCAATGTAAAAATTTCGTACGAACCCTGATTCCATCCAAACTCATCAAATTCTGAAATATCAATTGGTTTTTTAGGGTTTTACTTACATAGCACCGTCTGTTCTAGAAGAAATGCATCGACCCTCGGTTGTCAAAGCTAGATCACCCAGAAAATTTCCAATTAGTCCTCGAATGCCCTTCAGGTAGATATATATATTCCTGATTGAGTCAAAGTGACTAATTGTAAAGTCTAATTTACTAAAAAAATAAATAAAAAAAAAAATATACATTCAAGGGCTTATCAATCGCGCAATAGCCCTGCCAATAGAAGTTATCCAATAAGTATTGATGATGCTAAAGACGCTCTAGGAGCCCCTCCTTGTACACCTGATGAGCAAATGGATACAGGAGGCTGTCTTCCCACAGCCACCGCCACCTCCGCGAATCAGCCAGCTAGACATCCAAGATCTCCGGCTATTCCAGCTAGAAAAGGACAAACTAAGAAGGTACGCAGGTCCTAAAAAAACCTATCTTTAAATTATTTTTCTAATCATTTTTAGGGAAAAACAAACAATTTTTACATTTATTTATAAAAAAAAAAAAGAAAAAAAAAGAAAAAAAAAAAAGAAAAAAAAAAAAAGAAAAAAAAAAAAGAAAAAAAAAAAAGAAAAAAAAAAAGAAAAAAAAAAAAGAAAAAAAAAAAAAAAGAAAAAAAAAAAGAAAAAAAAAAACACGCAATCCGCGAGTGCTTTCCAAATTTTACAGCTAATCCATAATTTTTTCGTCTTTTTTTTTTTTTTAATTTTCTCTTTTCGCAGCTATGACAGATTGGTTAAATTAGGTTTCCAAGATTGCTGTAATATAAAAAAAAAAATAAGATAAGATGTTAGGGTTTGTTTGTTTGTTTGTTTGTTTGTTTAATTGATTGAGGGTTTTATTTTATTATTTTTATTTTTTTTTTTTTTTGCTAGAAGAAATGAAAGACATTTTTTCAAGCACACTCTCAATCTCAAAAGAAACGCAAAACAAAAACATTTATTATACAGAATTATTAATTAAAAGAAATTGATATCAACGCTCGCTGTGTAAGATTATAGATAGAATTTAAGGTAATTAATAAGAAAGAGTGAATGATGAAAAAACGAAAAAAAAAGCTCGCATTAATAGGTCAGTATTTTTATTTTCCAATTTTTTTACGCGGTAATTAAGTTATTGCCTGAAAATATTAAATAATTAATGGCTAAGGGAGCTCATGCAAATGAAAACAAAAAACAATTTCAACTGTTTAAACGAGTGGCTAGTTTAATTAGAATATACTGAGTAATTTTCTTAGATATATTGTTTTAGGGATATAGTAACAATATTGTTTATTATCAGGCCCTGCAAATTAATTTAATATTAAGAGTTTTTAACTTTTACCGCAAATATGATGGGGGAGGATGAGTAATATGAGGTAAATCGGTGGAAACGCTAACTGTGGGACGACTTAGATCCCATGGGAGGCTAGAAATGGGGGAGGAATAATCGGAAAAAATGGCGGACGGTCTGGTCTACCTCAGACGAATCACGGGACCGCCCGCCATTTTTTCCGTGTATTCCTCCCCCCTTTTCTAGCGTCCCACCCAACCTAAGTCGTTCCACAGTTAGCGTGTCCACCGATTTCTCTCAGATTTAGATAATAATTGGGTTCATGCTAACTGTGGGACGACTTAGATCCCATGGGACGCTAGAAATGGCAGAGGAATACTCGGAAAAAATGGCGGACGGTCTAAGTCGTTCCACAGTTAGCGTGTCCACCGATTTCGCTCAGATTTCAATAATAATTGGGTTATTGTGGCTAGCAATTTGTAATAATATAAATATAATATTGCTAATAATCAGCCCCTGCAAACGTTTGCTGAAATAATTTATTGGAAAAGACATGAATTTCAGAATTTCATCACTTAAGTTAAAATTAATTAAACTAGCCACCATCTCGCTTAACTTTTTAATAATAATAAAAAAAAAGGGTAACTATAATACGTTAATAATGTTAATACTATACTACTAATAATATAACCATTAACTATATTAGTATATTTTAAAGGCTAACAGAGAAAAAAATCTTATAAACTATAATATAATATTGTTTTTTATAACCCCCAAACCAACCGACGCTTTTAAATTGTTAAATACCTGTTTAAAAACAATAGTTAATATCGAAATTACTAAATTTAGGCCTAAAAATGATAGAATTCTTTATATATTTTACGTTTGTTTAAGTCTTTAAGATTAATTAACTGCGCGTGTCTTCCACTTAATTTTTTTTTAAAGCTTTAATTCTTTTCTAAGTTCTTTTTCTAAACTTCTATCATAGTTTACAGGGGATTTTTTTTTCATTGAACATTTTCTACCTTACGTTACGTCACGCCCGCATTTTTTTGGGGGTTTTTCCATTATTTTTATGTACAGTTTATTATAAGATATCTCGCAGTCTTCTTAGATGAACACTTCGCTTATAAAAATGGGACATCTGTATAATAAAAATAATTTATATCTATTTGTATGAAGAATAACTAACGAAAAAAAAAATGAATTTGAGGAATTGATTGAAAACGAGAAAAAACACATAAAAACGCTAATATAAAAGTGTCGGTAACGTTTTTAAAAAAAAAGGATTTTCTACGAATTGTTAAAACATAGATATAGTGTTACCATGGATAAAGAATGCGCGTGCGGAAATTTGTTTTCACGCTATAGGATCGGCAACTCCCTATCTCGAACGACAGAATATTCTGTATACACTCTGTTACAACATCGGTTGTCAGCACGCGCAAAGCTCATTCTCTATGTAATCTAGCCTTGCGCGTGCTGACAAGAGACAAAAAACTTCAGGATTTAAAATCAGTTTAAAATATCCTGAAGTTTTTTGTTTCTTGACAGCACGTACAAAGCTACGTTACATAGAGACCTAGCTTAACGCGTGCTGACAACCGACGTTGTAACAGAGTATATACAGAATATTCTGTCGCTCGAGATAGGGAGTTGCCGATCCTGTAGAGTGAAAACAAATTTCCTCACGCGCATTCTTTATCCATGTCGTTACAAAAAATACTTAGAAAATTGGTTATTCCCTGAGTTTTTTCCTTTAGCTTTTTTTCTTTAAAACTGAAGGTAGTAATAATATAATTTATGCAGACAAAATGTTTCTCCAGAATTTAAATGCCTATCTCCTCCGTCTCCCCATCATAGTAGTTTTTTTCTTTTAAATTATAAATTAAGGATGTTAAATTAAATTAAATTTATAATGTCCTAAATTTATTTAAATTTTAATAACAATAGAAAATAAACAAATCAATATGATAATAAATTAAAAACCATCCACCCTTTTTCCCCCTCCGAGTTAAAAAATATATAAATTAAAAACCTGTATATGTTAATTAATTAATTAAGAAAAATGTGGCCAAAATATTTTAATATGGAAATAATTTTATTTCAAAAACAGAAAAAAAGCACAGCATTTAGATTCCAAGGTCTTTTTTAAGCATAGTAACTTTCTTTACAACTTCAGCGATGTTTCCTCCTCTGAAATGAAAAGGAACGAAACCAGAATGTTTACAACAAGTTATCAGCCAAAATCTATCCTAGGTATTTGAGATAATAATGTATACCAGAAGGGGATAATAGAAGAAGGATGCCACTCTGTATCCTCTTAATGCTTTAGTTATGTAACGTCATTCTTCCCAGGCTCCCCCTTTTAGTTTGCTTTCCCACTCATCAAACTACAAATGGGCATCGCACCGTAAAGTGAATTCTATAGTTGTTTGGCACTAAATCCCCAGCAATCATCCCACAAACCTTGATTGTCTTGACGTGGGACAAAAATGCACATGCGCGTCTTGCCAAATATTTAAACGCTAATAGAGTAATGATGAGGGAACTATTTATCGTGTATGCGATTCGGTTTAGTAACCTTGCTCTAAATGTAAAATGATGTTGGGAAGAGTGACGTTACACTTACCCCGCTTTGTGGTACACTTCTCTCGAAGAGAAGTATTATATACTTCTGTGTATACTTACTCTTTGCTCAAGAGCTCCTTTATTTGCTTCTGTTGATTGGCACTGAGATCAACCAAATGAATTTGTCGGTTTTTAGCATTAGCATCCTTTTCCATTTGACGTTTCTGAAACTCAAACTTAGAATTGACCTGTTCCATTGAATTATTCAAGTGTTTCAATCGTTCCTGAATTGTTTTCAATTCTTTCTGCATATTTTCTTCTTCCTCCGATAAGACTGGAATACACCTTTGAAGATTCCTGGTTACTTTCTCGACTCTAAGAGCCAATTCACTTTGTTTGGTATTCAATTCATCATAACGAATGGCTTGACTCTCAGCCTTGTTACGAATGAAGTCTCTTTCCTGATTAAACGTTCTCAAATCGCTTAGGATTTGCGATTTTTGATTCGATAATACTCGAATACGTTTGTTCAATTGAGTGTGAGCAATTTGAAGTCTTTGCAAGAACTCTTCCCTCAAGTTTTGAGTTACATTGGCTAAAAGTTCAATGCATTGTTGGGTGTTATATTCGGTTCCTTGAGCGTTTAACGGAGTTTTTAACAAAGGCGTTCTATTAGAAGACTGCAGCCATTGAATCAGCTTATTGACAAATCCGTCATCGTTCACGCTTGTGACTGAATTCATTTCTCTCTCGGGGTCAAAGGATATAAGCTCTACAGGGTTTCCTTGACAAATCGCGCTGAAATTCAATTATTAATTTATACAGTCAGTATTTACTAAATCGTTACCGTAATGGCATGAAAACAGCTTCCCAAGTTGACAGTAAACAAATAATAGTTGCTCCAAGAGTGGTGGAAGCAATTGTAAATCCTATAATGGGAGCATTAGGCGATGTTGGGAATGGTCTGGTGCATAATAAGTGCTCCACTTGACTTTGTTGACCCTCTAATTCCGTCAACAAGTTACTGTCCAAGATTTCTGCGCAAAAATTGTATTATGTAAGGTATATCGATCGGATTTGATCTATAATAGTAACATCGTACTGGAAGATGAAAATTTCTCTAAGTATTGAACAAATGGCAATGCAATTGAATGCAATCCCGAGGAGTGGGTGCAATGGTATCTTGATGAAGCAGTTGGATCTGATATGAAACATTTTAATTTAACCAAAATCTGTGACAAAATGTAATTGGCCTACCCCTATGAAGTCTAATTGGATAAGTAGACAAATCCTTCGTTTCTGTTAATGACAATGAAAGTTCAACTCTTTCAAAGACAAAGAGGGCAACATTAGCGGGAGATCCGCACTGAGAGTCATCAAGAGACTGCGCTTCTTTGATCTATTATCATTTAATCTTTGTTGGTAAAAAAAATTCCTAAACTTTAATATGCGTTCTTCTCACTGAATTCGATGGAGTCTCAAAATCATACGAAGGTAATACAACACAGTGATATAAGACACCGGTGCAAGTAGTTATGACTAGAACCAAAGGATTCGTTTGCAAACATATCAAGCTGCACGCGTCAACACCGTAATTGTCATCCGCGGGTGGATGCATTGAAAGTGGTCCCAGTACTTTCGCCGGTTTTCTATAAATGAAGGCTTAAGTGTTTATTTTACATCTTTCTTGATTACGTCAACTGACCTAAGGATTCGATTGAAATGCGTATTGGCAACGTAAACATCCCCATTTCCATTCAGTACAAAAAGGGGCCAGATTAGACTTTCTGGACTTGTACCGTCCTTTTCCTTAACATTATCAGGTTGTACCGGCGGGGCAAAATCAAAACTAACAGCCATTTCCCCTAAACAACCCGAAAAAGTCGTTTTCGATTGAGAAGTTAGGTAATAAAATTGCGATTCTGAACCCATGGGTATTGTTAACGTTGGAGTGGTTGGGTCTGTTACTTTGTACATTCTGCAACGAATAATTAATAAATCAGCCTGAAAGAAGGTGAATTGGGGAAAGTGGTACCAATTTTAACGGACCTTATGTAATTATCATTGCTAAGGACTACTAAATGAGTATGGGATTCGCTACCGGGGTGCCACGAAACTTGTAAGACTTGCAGTTTCTTATTGCAAGAGAAAAATCTATCGGCTATATTCCACGCTCTGAAAATAACTAACAGTTATAGTTTTTGCTCCTCCTGTGGGTTGCGAGTATCGGACGGAGTATCTGAAGGGTTTCGAATAATACCTGCACATGATAATTTCTTTACCACCCTCAAATTTTCCTTCATTTCCCCATCTTCGAGGTAATTCCAAAACTGAAACTCCGTGTTTTCCACTTAAGGCTAAAAAGTGACCGCAATGATTTAACTGTAGCACTTCTACATCGTAGCTCGGTGAATTCGTCAACAATAATGTCTAAAGAAAACCAAAATAAATAGGCATAATAATGTACTTGAATGGGAACAGTTAAAAAAACGGAAATAATGTGACTATAAGATCACTTCAATGTTTCGTAAGAAAACCCAATCTTTCAGAGTTGGGTCAGAGTGGGCTATTTGCGATTGCGAGAGAGAGAATCTAGTACATAAAAGAACCAAAACTACAGTGTGAAATATTGGAGCAATCAACTCTCTGAGCAATATTTATTCGACTTTAACCCCAAGAAAAACATTTATTTACTCCTCCGATTGGGTTAAAATGAAAATGGGAGAGAGAGAGAGAGAGAGAGAGAAAAAAAAGCTACTGAAGGGTGCTAGCTATAAATAAAAGCTAAAAGCATTAATAGCCAATGTTAAGGAAACGAAGAAAAAAAAAACGAAGTCATTTCTATATATAAGATCACGTTTTTCTCATTTCAAGCAATTCAATTTCTTGTTCATTCCATTAGTTTAAAGTTTTAAAATAAAATAGAAAAAAAAAAGAAAGTAAAGGGGTGAATTTTTCAGTAAGCAAAGAAAGCAATAACATCAAACTCCCCTCCCTTTCTCTGAACATTACTAGGAAAACTGCATTAGCATTTTGCGATAAAAGTTATACTTCTTAGCAAATGTTGTTAATTTTTCTGCCCCCTTGAAAAATGCCATCCTGTCAAAGACCCATATAATGAAAAGTCATTTTGAACCCCCAAAGAAAGAAAGAAAGAAAGAAAGAAAGAAAAGAGGTTTCAACCAATTTCACTTTTTAAAAGTCTTCTTGCCCAACGTACAGAGTGTACCAAACGTTACAGTAGTCCAGGATGGAAAGGGCAAAGGGAAAGGGGGAAATATATATCCAAAATAGTCCTGGATGGTGTTTTTCTTATTGATTTCTTTTACCCAACCTTCCATCCCTTTAGTTTTTGATTGCATGGGGGAATGATTTAAAATGATCTTGAAACTTTCCACCTTCTCTACCCTCCTTGAAATTTTTTTTCTCTCTCTCTCTCTCTCTCTCTCTCTCTCTCTCTCTCTCTCTCTCTCTCTCTCTCTCTCTCTCTCTCTCTCTCTCTCTCTCTCTCTCTCTCTCTCTCTCTCTCTCTCTCTCTCTCTCTCTCTCTCTCTCTCTCTCTCTCTCTCTCTCTCTCCTCTCTCTCTCTCTCTCTCTCTCTCTCTCTCTCTCTCTCTCTCTCTCTCTCTCTCTCTCTCTCTCTCTAAAAGGGATAAGAAATAACTGTAATGAGACCAGAGGAGACTTTAGGAATTCAAGAACAAAAAAAAAGAAAGAAGGGTTTTCAATGTTTATTTGGCTGCCAAAAAGTAAATTTCTTTCTCTCCCTAGCTCTTGGCCCTCTAAGGAGAGCTCTGGGAAGATAGATTTTTTCCCAGACCCTTTTCTTCGACTTAATAAATCAATCACTAGCTTTTTAGGCTTTTAAAAATAGCTAATCAATAATTTAGACTGTGAGAAATGTCACTCATTAACAAAAAGAGGGCTTGGTATTTAAAAAAGAAAGACCAGTTGCATTGCACCACTAAGCTTCTATAAATCTTCCAGAAGGGGATAGGGGTGTAACCTTTCTGGTTACCCCTAGTAATCTTTTAACCTTCCTATTGAAATTCTAAAAATTTCTATGTCAAACTTCAACTAAGGAACCAGGAGAAGAAAACAATGTTTTTTATTCTCTTGAATAATAAATAATCTTGATAACTAATGAAAAATATACTCTTTGTCTAACAAAAGTTTTAGTTTTTTTTTATTTTAAATAAACTTCGCTTCAGGTACCGGGTATAAATGAATTTGTTTGTGTCAAAAATATGGTGAAGGGGAGCTGGTTAATTTCAACAAAAGAATACTATACCTAGAGAGAGACCCCAAAAACATCGAGAGGAGTAAATCGGGGGATATTTTTTTAACCCAAGTTTTTAAGGAAACAAAAAAAGCTAGATAAATCACGTTCTAGAGGTTCCGAACAAAGATATGTCAGTTCACCTGTAAACTAATGCTAGGAAGAAGACCTAGAGCAGCTCTTGGAACGAGAGAGAGCGAGAGAGGGAGAGAGAAAAAAATAATAAATCTTCTCCTCATCCTTCCATCCCAACGACCATACCTAATTTACATGATAATAATAATACGTTTCTAAAAATTTGGAAGCAGCATAGGGTGTTCAACAAAATGTGATTTATTCTAAACTTTCTTTCTCCTATTCTTTTTCTTTTTAACCGAATAGTCGAACGACGTAATTAAGGACATGATAAAAATCTTACACTAGAAAAAAAAAAAAAATATACCCCACCTTGCTTTTAGATATCACCTCGTCAAACATTAAAGTTTATCCATTGCTTAGTATATTAATGACCATGATTCAAATAACCCTAGGGTGCTAAACAATAGAGAGACTACCCCTTCCCTACCTAGATAGATAGATAAAAAATTGCATCTTTTTTACACTCTTTATTAGATCGTTGTCAAGTAACTAATATGCCTACATTCTTTGATGAGCCTGATTTTTCAGAGGGTGTTATCGGAGGATAATAAGAATATTGAAATTTTTGATGACAGTGATGATTCCTTAGATTACAAAACCAATAATTTCACACTACACCTTTATAAGATTCATATGAACCTAATTATGGGTAATTATTCATGGTTCGTGTTTTTGTGTTCAGATTTTTAATGGAATGAAACCAATCATTTAAGCCTTGTTTTAAATTAGGGCATAAGAGGGTAATGTGATCCCCTTGGTATATAAGTTGTGTTAATTTATCTAAGGTTAGGTTAGATGCCATCCTCTAGCTTTAATCTAACATGTAATTATGTATCTTTGTGTGCAACTTTTCCCACTTTTCAAAATAGTTGAAAAGACTCGTAGTTATGGGTGACAAGGTCACGTGGGTCGCTTCAGTAGGCCACCAGTTTGATGATTTATCAACTAATTTCCCTGCTAGCCAATCAAATGAATTTTCACTATTTTATAAAATGATTTTCAAGTTTAACTTTTGTCTTTGAAATTTAAGTATAATCAATTATAGTGTATATTTAAATTTCTAAGACAAAATTAAACTTCAAAAGTTATAATACTTAAAACCCCATGAAAATCATTTCATAAAATAGTGAAAAGTCACGCGATTGGCTAGCCAAAACATTCCTTGATGTATCGTCAAACTGGCCTACTGAAGCGCCCCACGTGACCCTGTCACCCATAACCTCGTGTCTTTTCAACCATTTTGAAGTAAGCCACGCGTGGGAAAAGTTCGTATTTGGCGGCAAGTCTTCGGTCATTCAAGCAAAGGCTTAGTGCACAAACCTGAGATTTATCGGCGGTTTCGTTCTTATTCCCGAGTTCCTGGGTATCGAGTGTAACAGTTAAAACGTGTTGTTCTTTAGCGTTCCAAACAAAAAAGGCATTTTCGTGAATAGCTAATATATTGGGCGAGTCTACCGAATCGACGTCGTTGGTTTTCAATTTATCGAGGAATCCCGAACCCGAAATCAGTTTTTGCCAGTGAGCGGTGGCCATTTTTTGCGGCAGCGAAGGAGAGCGGATCGCGGCGAGAACGAGGCGTGTTTTAACAGCGTTTAATAGACCAAAACGCGCGAATTTAAAGCCAGAAAATTAACTGGTGCGCGTTTGTATATACCTGACACCGTGGGAAAGCAAAATTTCCAAAAACTAAAGCGAATAATTAAACAATTTCGATAAAACGCACTAGCGGATTTCGCGCTCGCTTTCCACGGTGAAGCTGACGTCACCGCCTCCTTATTTACAAATTTCGACGAATCAGCGCGTTGGGGCTGGCGAGGAAAGAGGATGTATGGTCACGTGGACAATTAGTTGTCAAAGATGGCTTCGAATGTTCAGTCTGTGGCTGTGGCGGCGCAACATTGGAAAAAAATTGACCTACCCAGGCTTCAGGTAATTCAATTTTACTTTCATTTTAGCTAGATAAGATTCTGAGGTGTCTGTGTTTCAAATATTGGGCCCCGAGGCCTGACTTGTACCTAGAAAATCGCTTATATCGGTCCCCTATCGATAAGCTATCATAGGTAATCGATGGGTAGAAAACTCGGTGTATCGCGTAACGGGGCGGTATGGATGGGTGATCCAGAGCCTTCCGATAACGTTTAATAGAAGCCTTTGACGATTGGGATCGCCGCTTTCAATGTCTCTCTAGCGGTGCCTCTGCAAAAAGAACATCGCCAGGCCTTTCTCTCCGAGAGGCAGAGCGGAGAATCGTTGTAGGAGTCGTGTTAGCGTAGGCTTATCGCCAGGCGTGTATTTTGAAACTCGCGCAGTCTAACTAACAGGGGTGTCAACGATTACTACGTGTCGGCTGCTCTTACCGAGATGCTCGCGTTTCCCGCAGCGTTCCATGCAACAACAAAACATTTATCCCAACGTCAAAACACTTTCCTAACGCTCACCTTCGCCGCGTGTGTGTTTGGTCAATCTCCTATATTTATATCTTTGTTTTCTTCCCCCTTTCTCCGGGCCGTGCTATTACGTAAGCCTCGGCAATCCAACCTTGACATATCTCACGCGTTTCCTTTTCGTTTTTAACCCATTGAAACAAATAATTATCTCTTTATGATAACCGTCATAGCAAAGAGTCAGGTACTTTTTTCCATCCATCCAGCCCACTAGTTACCGCTGTCACGGTTTTTAGAGTGCTTTTCGCGTCTCTCTAGCACTCGGATCCCCCTTTTCTTTGACATTTCTTAAGCCGGTGGAAAGATCAGACTGCCTGAGAGTCAACCCAATTGTATTCCTTTTTTTTAAGAACGGGGTTTTTTTTTTCTTCTCATCTCTCATCTCCTCCTTTTTCTACATGGACTCTTCTTCTGTCATTTGCGAGAAAGATTTTGCTATCTATTATTTTTCGAATTCGTTTTTTTTTCTTCAACTTTGCGCCATCGCAATTAATGAAATTCTAGATGTTCTTAAGATCTCGCTCCTATTTGAAAAGAGAGCGTTGCTAAGAGGGTGAGAAAAGGGAGGAGGAGGGAGAATCCTTAAAGATAAAAAAGGTCTAAGAGTGAGTAGTGGGTGGATGGAGAAGGTCGACAGTGTATCTCTTAAAAAAAAGAGTAAAGATGAAGGGGGTCGTATGAGCCCCTATCGGCTTTTGGAGAAGCCCTTCTTTTGGCCATTACCGACATTTTAAGCATTTTTCCGTCATAGGCGAGCGCTTCTTTAATGATTTCTCTCTTTCTTCCATCCTTCTCTTTCACCCTCTGTTAGAAAAAATAACTTATAAAAAATATGACTCTTAAGATGTCTTGATTCGATAGCGCCCCATGCATGTTTCGCGATACTTTTTGCCCCTCCATTTTTTTTCTACCGTCATTCTCCATATTCACTTTTTTAAAAAAAAAAAATGTTAATTTTTGCTATACCATTAATTTGCGAGCGTGTGATAATGTTTAATTTTAGTTCAAAGGTCGCGACATTGATAAAGTTATTTTTATACCGCTTTGACTACTTTGGCCCACTTGACTCCCTAGAATTCAGATTTTTCCTTAACTTCAGCGGTACCTCTATGATGACCTTTGACACGAGATGAATCAGATAATTTTAAATTAAATATGAATTCTTAAATTTAAACGCGTTAACTTCGTGCAAATTAAACATAATTACACAGAGTTAAACAACAGGGGGAGGAGATCCTAATGAAGAAAATATTGCCTTCATACGTGATATCTCTTTGATGATTTTCCAGAAAGAGAGAAAACAATATTTGGGGGAAGTTTTTTTATTTTCCCTTAAAAAATTCCCCTTCGATACTGTTTTTTTTTTAATTCACTACTCATCCTACTCTCTCTTTCCTTCATCCTCATCCTCATCTAGTTTAATTTATTTTTTTCTTACTTCATTTTCGTTAAAAGAATAGAATACACTATTCGGTCATTTCAGTTGCAGTTTTTAAAAGAGAGAGAAATAGTGGGGGGGGGGGGGAGTTTTGCCTTGCAAAAAAATACTTCGTACTATAGTTATGCTTGGTGCAATCATAAGTTATGTTACATAAGTTTGACACTGGTTAATGAGAGCTTGTCATGAAGTGATTGAAGTAGGTCAGAGATTCTCTGGTCAGGCGCTGTCAAAGGCTTAGTACTGACTAAATAGGACCTAGATCATTGGAAGTCCTGCAAAATTAACCACCGAGTGTAGGACTTCAATTCTCGCTTGTGGTTCTCGAACTATAGCTCGATCTATAAGTCTCTCAGTAGCATTACGAAGCATAAGAAGTGTCATACTTATGGAACACATCTTATAAACTTATGCATGGTGCAATGAAGGTTTTTGGCAGGCCCGTAGCCAGAAAAGTTACGCAGAGGGGGCAGTATCTTTCTGTGAGGGGGCATGGTAAATGGAATTTTTTTTATAGAATAACATAAATATCAAAATGTCAGACAATAAATATTTAAGCAGGTATTTCATTATTGACACTCATTTAACATTTGAAAATCAAACTTTTTTTAAAAAGTTTAAAAATAAATAAATTGTTAATAAACAATTCTAAATCTAAATTTCTAGTCAGATCTTTTTCGTAGGCTAGGGAAGTTAAGTTTCACTTTCTTTCAAGTGACATAGCTCGTCGTTAAAGTGAAAATACGCCAGTAGGGTAGGAAAAGTTTGCCTCGCAACTTCGCAAGTCGCTGTTGAGGCGTCAAATGTAAGTCTGTACCCCGAGGGGTCGGTCATTCATGAACTCCCGTACGCTACCCGTGAAATCCAACTTAAGAAATCCGAAATCAATGCTGATTTCGAAATCAAATAAAAAATCCGAAATCAGCAACGAAATCACAAAACATAAAAGAAATCATAAAATCAGAAAAAAAAACAAAAAATCAACAAAGAAATCACGAAATCAACATAAAAATCACGAAATCAGAAGCGAAATCACAAAATCAGAAACAAAATCAGTAAAGAAATCGTGAAATCCATTACAAAATTCACGAAATCCAAAATCCAAAGAAATCGCAAAATCCGTCGAAATCACGGGAAAAATCTCAAAATTCGATGAAATTCATTGGATTTTATCGAATTCTGAAATCAAACGAAATCCGACGGAATCCGAAGAAATCAAATTGGATTTCAAAATCCCGAACACTTTTTCCAAAACGTCCGACCCCTCACTGTACCCCGACATAATATTTTGGTCCTGGATGACAAAACCAGCGATATATATCAAGGATAACCACAAAAAGCTAAAAATTCCAGTGTATCAGGGATACATATCAAAAGTGAATTTAAAACATACAAATGAATCAGGGATATATCAAGTAAAAAAATCCAAGTGTATCAGGAATATACACAAGTAAAGACAATAAAGTCTAAAATATGTTGATATACATTCTAAATAGCCTGAATATTTGTGTATCAAAATGAAAATATTCATTACAGGGGCAAAGTTAGTTTGATAAGAAGGCATTGGAAAATTTTGAGGGGGCATTTAGGGGCAAACCGAAATCTTATTTGAGGGGGCAGGATATATTTTTGAGGGGGCATTGCCCCCTGGTGCCCCCCCGTGGCTACGGGCCTGGTTTTTGGATTGAAAACTTAAGGAGAAAACCTGGAAAAACGTACGCTGCAAAAGGAAAAAGGGAAAAAACGGAAGATTCAAAAGGGGGGTGGGTAGGAAGTATTTCCGATTTCGTTGCAAGCGCGTAGAAAAATATGGAAATTTTTGGGGAATGCCATTGGTGTGTATAATACGTGCAAAAGCTTTAGTGTGTTTTGCAATGTACAAGCTTGCTTTAGGGTTACGGGAGCAAGGTGGGGGAGGGTGTGGTATGGTGCTGTTTGAAGGGGGGGGGGGACCCAATGCGCAGACTTTATTGATTCGCCAACCCTACCGGCTTTTGTGTTTCTTTGGCCACCCTATGCATATTAAAAAGTATTGATTTTTCGAATATTAGTAATTTCCCCGTATTTGCAGAGCTTTCGGGAGACCCGGCATTGAAAGGAAGGGTTTCCTAGTTTCCCCACTCTGATTCCTCCCCCCCCCCTACCGACGAACCCCGACCCCTTTTCCGACATGAAATAAGGTTTTGGCGCGAGCTTCGAATGGTATTTCGGGGCATGCATGGTTCTCCAGATTTCCCGCGGTTTTAGGGGGAGAAGACTTTAGTGTAAATGCAATGCTTAGCTTTTGGGGAAAAATCTCTCTCTGTGTATACATATTTGGGAATTGGCAGGCGATAGTACTGAGTACTCTCTCCACTGTCTAAAGACATCCATTTTTACCAACCAAGGGGGCTAATTTAACCCCGAGGTGAATGGTAGAATCCTACATCCATCCTCCAATCTTGTTTATTCGGAGAAATATGAATTTTTCAATTTTGACAATCGCTGTTTTATAGTTTTATTCTTTATTAAGAGATAGTTTTCTTTTTGAGCAAATATATCGGAAAGACTTCTTGGATTACGGCAATATTAGTTTGATGTCTGAACTCTGATGTATGCAATGTGTCATAAGATAGCTTCTGTATGTCCAAATCCAGAGATATCTATCTATTTATCTATCTGTCCAAAGTTAGACGGACTTGCGAGATGACACATTTAAGTCATGCAGTAGCGTGCGAAGAAAGTCGTTATTACAAACTATCATTTTTAGAAAGATAATTGGTTAGTTTCCACGCAGTCTTCTTCCCTACATCAAAACCCTTTTTTTTCTCTGATCCATTATTACATTAAGTGATAAGCAACGAGAGGGGGAGAGGGGGTGGCCGAATAAAATCATCGTTAATTGATCAATTAGTCGATTCGTGCTGTTCATCCATTAGTTTACCGATCAAATCTGTTCCTAACACGAAAGTAAGGTCCATTATTGTGTGTGTGTCGCACGTATGTTTTTTTTTTCTTTACCCATAATCCAACATAACCGTACACGCGCAGAATGTAACTAAACTTACAGGGATCATGTAAATCTATTTATACTTTGTTATAATTAAGGCTGAACAAAGAACCAGATTGAAAAAAAAAATATATACAACAAAAACTAAGAAATAATGTAGATCAGAAGACGTTTACTAGTCTAAGACGTTTGATGCGTAGATTCTTAATATATATATATGCTCTTTAATTCGGCTGGCTGCCACTTGGGGTTCTTCTTTCTTTCATTCTTTCTTCTTTTAATATTATTCAAATGAACTGAATTCTCGTATCACCCTCCCCTCTGCCCCATTGACCCCTTCCCTCGCCTTCACCCCCATCCCAACTCCATCAGTCCCTCCTAATGCTTTGGCAAATTTTTCCGTTCTTGTATTGATCGCGAATATTAAATTTAACATTGATAAAACCAATGTCGGTTTCGGCTATATATGCTAATCAGTTTTTTTTTGCTTCTCCTCTATCCTCCTTCCTTCCTTCCTTTCTGTTAGCTCTCTCTCTCTCTCTCTCTCTCTCTCTCTCTCTCTCTCTCTCTCTCTCTCTCTCTCTCCCACTCTTCTCTCGCATCGCATCGCGTGCCTTTACATTTACGCTTATTTTTTTTTCTACTAAGCATTCTTTATTTATTCCTTTAGCGTTCCAAATTTATCGAACTCTCTCAGGGATTTTTTCCTCCTCGTTTCTCTTTCAGCTAACTCGACCCAATATCGAATAATTAAAGGGATAGTGTCACCTCTTCTTTAAAATAAAATAATGGGGATGCAGTGTTAATGTTTTTAGGAAAATGTCGATTGACAAATTTGAGCCCCTTTTTATTAACAGGGTGCTTACAAGAAATTAGATGTAATTTTTTGAAATTCGAAATATACTTAGTTTTCAGATTTGGAGGGATGATGTCATTTACACCAGGAGGCCAGGCTACTGGCAAGCAGCTTGACCTTCTGGTGTAAATGGTATCAATCCTTTTAGTTTTAAAGCTATGTATTCTGCAATAAATAATCTAATAGGGCGACCTTCCGCCTGTGTGTTGGTTTCTCTGCAAGCCATTAATGCAATTGTCTATAGTGTAGTATGATGCCTCTTTAAGAAATTTGCAATTGACGTTATACCAATTATTTATAATTTAATATAAATTTACAATATAATCTAAATTATGCCTTAACTTTAACTAATATATATATTAAAAATTGTCTTTGATGTCTTGTTAATACATTTAAAATCGTATTTTAGAGGCGGTATACTAAAATTTTCGAACTAATTAAAGGCTAGACACAATGTATATACGATTTAATTGGCGCTATATATATATACACCTAAGGCTCATTTTCCGTATTTGCGAGGTAGAGATTTTAATAGGTCAGTGGTTTGGAGAGAGTTGGAGAGAGAGGATTGTGGAGCGCCGTTTGAGCTTTCCCAATCGAGTATAGTTTAACTCTTAATAGCCTCTCTTCGAAATTACTAGCGTATAATCGGGTAGACGGGATGCATGCTGCTGGACCAAGGCTTAACTCTGCTATAACACGAGTGTTTTGGAAGAGCTAAAGCAACACGTGCTTTCCGATGGAGATATCCACTTTATGTATAAGAGAGAGATCGAGAAACACGCCCCTCCCTCTCCTCTTCATCCCTATCTTGTGATAGTAATCTCCTCTCTCTTGACTCCTTATCGCTTAATCCCTCCCCATCCTCATCTTTTAGATCCCTTTACATTTGAATTCTCTGTAGTTCAATTCAATTCAATCTCGATACCCGTAACACCGGTGCCCCATTATGTTTTGGAGAAAGTTTTCCCAAGTAAATTTCAATGTTTTAAACTTTGTTGTTTAAATTTGTTTTTCGGAAGGGATGGGTCAAAGGTTTTCCCAAACTATCGGAGGTTCTCTAAACAAAAGTTGGCCCGTTGTTCGGAGCGAACAAACTTTTCGGTTCTTGAGGCGGAAAAAAAGAAGCCCGCGTGGTAAAATTCCTTTAAATCAATTTTTACCGATTTTTGGGGCGTTGAATCCGGTTGAATCTTCGCTCTGCCTAAAAATTGGTTGCCTTGTTTGCCTTGTCTCTTGATCGATTATTCGATATACTTACCTAATAATCGATTAATCAATCATCGATTATCGATATTATATATTTTTCCTCATCCCCCAGCTCGCGCGCCCACGAGTTTTACGAAGGATTTTTAGACTGCTTGGAAAGTTTCGTTTATTTTCCCAATATATGGGATCATAAGTATATAAGATGTTTCATAAGTATGACACTAAATACACTTCAATGATACTTACAGCTCGAGCTAGGTCGAGAATTGAACTCCTACACTCGGTTAATTTTGCAGGACTTCATCTTCCTATTTACTCTGTGCTAAGCCTTTGACAGCGCCTCGCCAGGCGTCGCTTTACCTCGAATCTATGACCTACGTCACTTCATGACAAGCTCCAGTTTGTAACCAGTGACTAACTTAAGGGGGAACATATCTTATCAACTTATGATGGGTTCTATAATAGATAGACGAAGGGTTATAACGAAACGGGAATGATGGGTTACAATCGATCTCGTATCGATAATGACCCCTCTCTTTCTCTCTCTTTTTTTTTTATTATATCGATTAATCGATTATTTGTTTTGAGAGGAAAAGTTCTTTTATCAAGAAAAAACGAACCTAGTTTATGTGCCATGATGGAAATTGATCACTAATCGGATTCAGATTTTTGGATTTTTTTTTTATTCTTTTTTTTGGTGGAGTCAAAAACATTGTTTTAAATTTAATTTGGTTAAGGGGGGGGAACGCCAAAAAATGAATATTTTTCTTTTTTTACCAAGCATGCACGGTAAAGGTTAATTTGTGTGTTTTTTCAATAAGGAGTTGCGCATAGTTTGAATTTGAAATGTCTTATATAAATGCTTTATTTGTTTCTTAAATTCGATTGGGAAGTTTTCTTTTCCCCGATTCCATGAAGACGGGGGTTGGGGAGGGGAACGGCAGAAAATCCCCCCATAGTCTATAAATAGTTTCTTCAAATAAAAATCGACCCCTAACCTCTTGATTTAGACCATCTTATTTGAGTTTTTTTTTCTGTAGACTTTGTTTCCTTTGAAAAGATGCTCGGCAAAAGCATTTAGTTTCATTTAAAAACATTGGAAGAACGCGAAAGATTTTGGTTTGATGTATGTGGAAATCACCAGAATATAAGTTAAAATTGATAATAGTTAACGGTTAATGGGTCCCTTTGAATAATCAAACCTCAGGACCTGTATAATGCCCCCTATCCCCATATTTTTGGGCGCGAAGTAGTTAAAATAAATAAATCTTTGATATAATTCGTAAATTTGAGTCACTTCTTCAGACCTCTTTACGTCGACTTTCAACCCTTTTTTTCTTAAATATATCGAACTTGGCTCCAGTTGATTCTTCCAGAAAGGATCGAGAAATTTCTCCTTTAAAAACGGCTTCACCCTGTTAACAAAAGGCTTCACCTCGTAAGAAGAAAAAGGGGGTCCCTCTCGATCCCTAGTTTTGGTGAAACTGGCCTCGTGCCTACATATTAAGTTTTCTCTCCTTTTTTCTTTTACCCTTTTCGAAATCCATCGTCTTCTTTTGCCTCCTCCTCCGCATCCTTTTTCCTGTACCCGTGTTTACGTTCACCCAAGTGTGGCCCCTCAAACCTTTCTAATATCGATTTATCAAAAAATAAAAAATAAAAAGCAGCGGAGGCGAGCCGCCAACCAACCCATGGCCCTATATAACAAACAAGTCGATTTCCTCTTATCAACATCAGATTATCGAATACCCTCCTCTAAGATTTTTTCTCTCTCTCATCTTTTCTCTTTACACTATATCCCAGATTCCAGGGCAAGCGTGATGTTATGTTCAATTTTGTATTCAGTAATGCCTTGCACGGAGTAACGTTTGTTGGAGTGATTTCAAGTCCGCAGTTTGATCTCTTTAAATACTATAGTCCATTGTTACAGATATCCAGGGCACAATTACGATACAAATCTGTATTAGAATTAAATTTGCTTGGCGATAAATACATTTTGACCCGTATTAAGCGTGACTTCTTTCGTAAGGGCACACCATCACTTGACCGTCTATCACCCTTTGAAACCAAAATCATCTATCCACTCCATCCTCCTCTCCACCCACGAATTTTTAGTGAGGCTTTTCTATACGCCTCGTTTAAACCTTCGACTAAACCTCACCCCTAAGGCTTCGATGCTTTGGCCCTTCTCTTCTGGCTCATCCTTCTCAATTTTTTTTATCCTTGTAAATTTTTTTTATTTCAGTCTTAGCTGTCTCTATACCCACAATCAATATTTTTAATCGGTTTTGTACACATGACAAAAAATATTTTCCTCCTCTTTTGCTTTTGGGTTCTCATGGGGTACGCCAGCCAGCCAGTAAGAAATAAAGAAAGCATTTTTTTATTATTTTTTTTTTCTAATCGTGCGTCAAGGCATAAAAATCAATATTGGTTTTAAACCCTCCCGAATCACACCACCCATCTTCCACCGCTTACCTCCTTTCTACTCTAGTGGCGTACTATTTTTTTTCTAATTTTTTTTAATCCATTAATAATGCTAAGCGTTTGTTTTTCTTTTTGGGATGGAAAAAAATGGGTGTTCGATCTTTTCTCGTAACGGTTTTTTTATCATCATCCAAGAGAGAGGGGAAGGCGATGTAATGGGCGCCATGATGCGTGAAATTGACAATTAATAGGTTAGGTTTTTGTGGTGGGTATCGTTATTTTCTAATTTTGGTATTTTTCAATTATGGAAGAGTTTCTATACGCTCTCTCTAGGTGCTTTGCTAGGAACGGTATTTAGTTTTTGATTGCCTTTGTAAATAGGGTCAGCTTTTAGGCTGCTATTAAAAATATAGGCCTAGGCCTAGGCCTAAGTGATTAGAGTATCAATAAATATAAAGTAATTTTTGAAATGAATTTATGATCAAAGTATAGTCGATTAAGTTTAGTTCAATTAATGTTTGCGATGTTTTGAAGTTTTTTCGGTAAAACCCCTGTAATGTGGTTTCTCCCCTGAACGGTTCTGTTTAATGTGAGTAAGGATTGCTGTATAAAGAACTATTTTCGTGTCAAAATTTACAATCGTACCTGCGGTGTGGTCACGTGGTTAGTTCAGTATTTTACCTTCAAAACATTAGATGATTCAATTAGAGTTGCGACTACAAATTAGATAAACTGAATATCGAGAAACAAAAAATTATCGGTGATCCATTTTATTTATAATTCATCTATTTGAGTCCAAAAAATAGACTGCGGTACGAAAACGGCTTCACTTACATTTGCATCCTTCTCTCTCTCTCTATCTCTCTCTGACGTTTTATTATTTATTTAAAACGGAAAATTTTAAATATTTACTTTAAAAAACCCATACCCTCTCTTTTCCATTCGTTTAATGGTATCGAAATTATCCGAACTCAAATAAACTCATCAAACTTTTAAAGCTTGTTTTCACCTTCTCTCTCCCTCTTCTCTCTTTACCTCCTTCCATCCCTCCCTTCCGAACCCGTTCGTTTTTCTCGATGGGTCCTCCTATATCAATATTTCTCTTTTATAAAATATTCGCTTTAAAACTGTACATTCTTGGTACCTTTTCACTTACTGGATAGGTTTATATATTTATATACATGTACAGGGTGTTTCTGATATAAGTTTGGATGGCATAAATTAAGGGGGATGTTCTTTGGGAAATCAATTTTGAGTCCAAAATGTAACTTCTATCATAAGACATTTTGCTTGCCCTAAGGGACACTGGTTTCGAGTTATGATTTGAGTGTTTTACAGATTACTCCTTAGTTAAATTAGAAATCATTGTCTAAATTAGTTTCTTAAGTAAATTTCAAGGGTTATACGTAAAATACTTTGGACAATCTTAACTCTAAAACAGTGTCCCTTAGGACAATCAAAATGGAGATTGAAGTTACATTTTCCCACTCAAAATCGTGCACCCAAAGAACATCCCCTTCATTTATGGCAGATTTATCAGAAACACCCTGTACATATAAATATACTTATAAATATGTACATATTCTGGGGTTTAGTTTTGCGAGTTTCCATTTTCAGTAATTGCATTTATTTCGCCCATGGCGATGTAATCTTGGTATATCTTTTTAAAAAGGGAATATTCAGTTTTCGGAACTCCCTGATGTCACGCGCGTGTAAAAATCAACAAAAACATATAACACCGAGCGTGCGCAATAGCGACAAGCTTGTTTTAAAACCTGCATGACAAAACGGAAACGGGTTTTTCCTTCATGGCTAGCTATAGCTCCCTACTTCCGGTTTAGTCGCCCGTCCGGGAACATTGACAGATTGAAGTGCAGATATATACGAATAAAAGTTTTTTGCGGCGGTGTTTTCTTGTATGTGTTATTGGAGAAAAATGTTTACTTCATACCGGTATTTATACTTAATTTGAGATTTTATTTTTTTTACCCAATTTATTGATTTATTTATTTTTATAATAAATTTGAGCTGATGGAATTTTGATTTTTTTTCTTTTTTCAATTATATTATTGTAAAATGATATTTTTGTTATTGGAGGAGGGGGTATTCGATAAAATAACAAAGAATGAATCATTCTTAACGTAACTCCAAAGAATTTATAGAACTGACAAGCAAATCTGTTTAGTTTAGTATAATTTGACTTGATGCTTTAAATTTCGATTTGAAAATGCTAAAATTAAATATTTTATTTCGAAATATAAATCTAATAATTTATTTAAAATGCATCGTGACGTTAATATAGTTATAATTTTATTTTGCATTGATAGATTAATTGTAAGGATTTCTTAATAATTAACCCTAAATGGTGCAATATTTACCTGCTTTGAAAAAAAAACTCTTACTAATTAAACCCCGTTTATTTCATTCTCAATGTCCTGCTATTATGAGTTTTAAAATAGTTGAAATTAATTAGTAATAAGAGAAAAAAAATCTCCGTTGGTATTTAGCTCTCGGTTATTGTCAGAGGGACGCGCGTGAAGCTTCGCTTAGGATTTCGGTTGGTTTAAGGAATAAGTTATATTATTATAATGAAGGTAGTGGAATAATGAAGCAAATTAAGGATCAAATAATCAAAACAAGTTTGAATGGGAAATTTTGGAGGGGAGGGGGGCCGAGCCCGCCGAAACCCTGAGTAGTTCTCGCGTTATATAGTCTAGCAGTTCTCTCCTTCTCTAGCTTTCTCGTGATAGAAATGATAAGGAATTAATATCGAAATAATGAAGTTAAGGAACAATAATATTACCAGAGCGCCTTTCTAAATCGGCTGCTTATATACATATATTATGGTCGTTTCTAACTCTTATTGTCAACCAACCAGGCTAGGCTGGCATTAAACACCGTCCGCTCTTCGTTATATTTAGATCTAATTGATCTTTTAGGCCTTTTGAAACGCCACGTACTCGGTTTCCGCCTTTCCCCCCTTATAATGTATTATATTTAGAATATATCAATTTCTCCCACGAGTATAAGTACTCTGAAACGTATAGTTATACTCTTAATTGTAATCGTGACCTTTCCAAATTTGAGTGTATAGTTTAAACGATAATTGGGCTATTAATATTCAGGGATGAATTAGTCGAATTCATTTTCTACGTTTAATGTTTAATATATATATATTTTAGAAGAGAGAGAGAGTGTATGATCGGGAAGACAAAAGTCACAAAAGCAAGCCTCGACCGAGTTTAGGAAATCTGGTCAAAAGTAGGCGCGTCGTGGTGTCCCCCTTTTAGCGCGTATAATGAGTAAAGGAGAGAGGCAGCGCGTCGCGGCTAATAAGAAAGTCAACCACCCACCCTCTTTCCCATTCTCCTTTCCAGCCCCTTTTCTCTGTGTCTCATAGCTTGATCGCGATCCAATCCACAGGTAATTTAAATTCGCTTCATTAGAGCGTCGACTCCATCCAGTTAAGTTTCGCCGCACGCTCGGGTCCATCCTCTTTTCTCTGTTCCTTGAAAAGTTAGGTCTATTTCAAAGGTATATAATTTTATGCCGATTGTTGATATTCAATACGGAGAATGAGTTCCGCTTGAATAGTTGTAGGTTCGGCTTGACTCTTATATATTCCTCATGCTGCACTGTTCTGAATGAAGTGAAAGGTTGAATGGAGCGCTCGCATTTCTAAACCCAACGATTATAGTTGGTAGCTCTCTCTTTCTCGTGTATGTAACATTCGTTCATTCCTGGATTCAAAGTGAACCAATAACGAAAGAGGTCTCATTTTAAGTCATTTGGACGAAATGTAATCCTCGTTTACGAGGTCCTTATTGTCCGCCTAGCTGAGATTGAAAAGTATACGCTTTATCATAGGTTTATAAGATATGTTCTATAAGTATGACACTACCAATACTTCGTAATGCTAGAGACTTGTAGTTCGAGAACGACAAGCGAGAATTGAAGTCCTACACTCGGTGGTTAATTTTGTAGTCCATCTTAATTCCTATTTAGACTGTACTAAGCCTTTGACAGCGCCTGACCAGGCATCGCTTTACGACTGTCTAATACATACGTCACTTCATGACAAGCTCCAGTTTATCCATATTCCTATTTAGTCTGTACTAGGCCTTTGACAGCGCCTCACCAGGCGTCGCTTAACCTCGAATTTATGACCTACGTCAGTTCATGACAAGCTCCAGTTTGTAACCAATGACAAACTTATGGAACATATCTTATGAACTTATTTCTATATATATATACAACCCTTTTAAACCATGGTTTCTGGATTTCCAAAATCGACCATTGCTAACTGCATGCAGCTTCTCTTTATCCAACTCACGCGCCTTCTCCCCGATTTTCATCGCGCGCGTTTCTAGATTTCTCTAGGAGACAAAGCGTGGGTCCCGCGCACCGACCGTTTCGAACATTGGGGTCCCTATTACTATACTCCTTTCTCACGCGTCAGGAGAGCTCTCTTCCTTCATCCCAGGTCTGCTTTTCCTTTAAGCCCGTTTTAAGCCATCCTGGATTGGAATAACAGAGCGAGGCCTTCAACACTCCCGCCTTCCTCGACTTTATACAAGGAACATCCTCGGAAATTTAACGATTTCGTATTTGATATGTAAATGAGGTCCACCTGTGTCTATAACCTTATCTATTCTCCGGGGATTCATTCCTTCCTAAATTAGCGAGCGCCCTTGGCGACGACCCGACCGACCGACGGACGGGATGGATAAGATTAAGAGTGTATATCCTGATGATGACACACTTCTTATCAAAAATAAATTCCAATAATAATGTATACTCGTTTTAAAATGTATATTATGGGGAATATCGGAAAACTTTAAAATTGTATGCATGCTTTAAGAGGAATTTTCTAAGGTGACAGATAATCGAGGGTTTTTGGAAAATTGCTTCATTATGAGCTGTTTGTTCGCGACAGTAAACGTAAACTTAATAACAACCGAGAGTAAAATATCAAACTGAGTATTTATTCAAAACAGCGTCAAAGGAATTAACTATACATTATTACATCATAACAATAACTGACTGATCGTAATACATTTCAATTGCGTTATATAGTAGCTTAAAAAACATGTTGCTGGGTAAAAAATGAGCTTGTTCAATTTATGTCTACACTTAAATCGGCGTAAAAAACCTTGTTTAAAAATTTGTAGTTTTTTCTAGTTAAGCTCCCAAACATTCCGGCCACCTTAAAATATACATTTTAAAAGTTACAGTAAGTGTCTATATGTTCAAGAATCCAAAGGCAAGGGACATAATTTCGTTACTGGGCGTTTAAGTTCTGAATCTGCTGTCTTGACGGTCACAACTCTGACTAGTTGATCAATTCCCGGATGGACATTAATTATTCTCGCCATTTTCCACTTGGTAGGTGGAAGCTCTTCCTTTAATAGCACCAGATCTCCGACTTGTAAATTCCGGTTGCGCTTGGTCCATTTCGGTCGTTGTTGTAGTCTGGATATATATTCTGACTGCCATCGTCGCCAAAAATGTTGCACCATCTGCTGACTTAATTGCCATCTGGACAATCGATTTATCTTGACTATAGTAACGTCTGGTTCAGGTATTGCGTTTAGGGCGGCTCCGATCAGGAAATGGCCAGGCGTGAGTACGGAAAGGTCGGTTGGGTCTGATGACATCTGTGTTAACGGCCTTGAATTGAGGCAAGCTTCAATTTGACAAAGTATGGTCTGCATTTCTTCGAATGTTAATCGTGTTTCTCCAATGACTCGCTTTAAATGATACTTTATCGACTTCACTCCGGCCTCCCAAAGTCCGCCGAAATGAGGAGCCATGGGTGGGTTGAAATGCCAAGTGATCCCTTGATCTGTCAACCATCGTGCAGTAGTTTCGTTTTTTGTGCTTGCTGATACGTCTTTAATGAACTCCTTAAGTGCTCTGCTCGCTCCAATAAAGTTTGACCCACAGTCGCTGTGAATGTTGGAACAGATCCCCCGCCGAGAGATGAAGCGCTTCAATGCGGCAATGAAAGCATCAGCAGTCATATCGCTGACTAACTCGAGGTGTAGGGCGCGAGTGGCAAAGCAGGCAAAAACGGCGATGTAGCCCTTGAACGTCTTGCAACCACGACCCTTCATGACTCTAAGGGTAAATGGACCGGCATAGTCGACTCCGCAGTTCAGAAATGGTCTTCCAGGGTTTACTCTTGTAGCTGGTAAACTTCCCATGAGTTGGCTGACGGTTTTTGCTTGCTGTCTTACACATCTGAGACAGCGTCTGACGTGGAACCGGACAGCATCTCGAAGGCCCAGAATCCAGAATTTTGACTGTATTGAAGCCATGGTTAATTGCGGGCCTCCATGTAGAGTCTTGATGTGTTCGTTGGCGATAACCAAATCGGTGAGTTGACTTTTTCGAGGAAGAATGACAGGGTGGATCTGGTCAATAGATACTCTTGCGTTCTGAATTCGCCCTCCAACTCTCATAATTCCAGTGTCATCTAGAAATGGCGTGAGTGGTAGAAGTTTACTAGTTGAAGACAGAGGTTTCAATCCCTTTAAGAGTCGAACTTCTTCATCGAAGGCATTGAGTTGGGTAACTCTTATCCAGTGATTGAGTGCTCTGGTAGTCTCAGTCTTGGTTAGTGGTCCCGTTTCTCGTTGTGATTTGGGCGTTCGTATGTTGGTGATAAATCGCTGGATATATGCTGTTACATGAATTAGAGTAGGCAACGATGAATATTGTGAGAGCAAGCTTTGGTCCAGTTTTCCATGTGTTACGATTGTGACTGGATTTCTTGCTTCAAGACTGCACTCCTCGGGTTCTGGTTTTGATGGATCGGTATCTGGCAGCTCTTTCCGAAGCCAATCTGGTCCGTGCCACCACAGTGGATGGCAGACAAGTTCTGAGGCCGTGACCCCACGGGAAGCACAGTCGGCTGGATTTAGAAGCCCAGAAACATGGTGCCATTGGATTCCGGGACGAACGGATTGAACTTCTGATACTCTATTCGCAACGAACGTCTTCCAGCGTTGAGGAGGTGAATCTAACCATGCCAGAACAATTTGACTGTCGCTCCAGCCATGAACGTCGGGAATGGTCTTGCTAAGTGAATCTTGGACCAGTACTATGAGTCTTGCAAGGAGTACTGTAGCGCAGAGTTCCAGTCTTGGCAAAGTAGTTTGCTTGAGGGGTGCAACTTTAGTTTTGGCAATCATAAGTTGTACGTTGATTAGTCCAGCATCATTGGTAGTCTTCATGTAAACTGCCGCGGCGTAGGCCTTCTCTGATGCGTCGCAAAAACCGTGCAAACTTGACCTTCTTGCATTTGGCTGACTGATATAGCGCGGGATTCGTAACTTCTCAATTGCAATCAAGTCCTCCCTGAAGGCGCTCCATTTGTTTGTAGTAGTCAAGGGTAGCTCGTCATCCCAATCGTTCTTCATCTGCCACATTTCTTGTAGTATCAGTTTCGCCCGAATGATAACGGGTGATACTAAGCCCAAAGGGTCGAATACCATTGCTGTATCTGATAAAATGGTTCGCTTGGAAGTCGTAGCTCTAGTCTTCGGTAAGTTGACAGAGAACGACAGGATGTCCGTGGCCGGTGTCCAATGAAGACCCAAGGTTTGTATTGACTCAGCGTTGGTAAGGTTCAAGGGAACTGCGATTTCTCGTAGCTCAGGTGATACTGCTTCCAAGACGGCTTCATCATTCGAGGCCCATTTCCGGAGAGGTAACCCAGCTTCACGTGTAGCTTGCAATAATTCTCCTTGTAATTTTAATGCGGATTCTGTGTCTTCGGCTCCAGATAGCAAGTCATCAACGTAGAAATCCTTAGCCAATGCATGAGCTGCCAACGGGTATTTGGTTTTAACGTCCTTGGATAATTGTTGCAAGGTTTTGGTTGCCAAGTACGGTGCAGAAGCTGTCCCATATGTCACCGTCAACAATTGATAGTCTTGTATAGTGTCTTCCTTCTGACGTCTCCAAAGAATTCGTTGATACTGTGTGTCTTCTGGTCGAATCAAGATTTGGCGATACATTTTCTCAATGTCTGCAGTGAGAGCCACGGCGTGAGTTCTGAATCGGAGTAAGAGATTTACAAGATCGTCCTGAAGTTTCGGGCCAACCAATAGTATATCGTTCAATGATTTTCCGCTTGATGTCTTCGCAGATCCGTCAAAAACGACTCGTAGTTTGGTGGTAGTGCTTCCTTCCTTGAAGACTGCATGATGAGGTAAGTAATAAGCATTCTTTATAGGAATTGACTCTGCTGGTACGCGTTCCATGTGATTCAATGCGAGGTATTCATCCATGAAGCTTCTGTACTTGTCATACATCTCAAGATTCGCTTGTAACCGCCGCTCAGTATGTTGGAATCGTCGTAGAGCTCTCGTTCTTGACTCTCCAAGAGATTCTTCCTTGTCCTTGATAGGTAGCTTCACGATATATCTTCCAGTAGGATCTCTACTATGGCTGTCATGAAACATTTCCTCGCAAATGATTTCTGATGCTGTGAAATTTGGTCTTGATCCAAGTTCTTCTAGTTCCCAGAACTTAGCAAGTTGGGTTTCAAGTTGGACATGAGCTACTTGAATTGAGGTTGTAGGAGAGGTTGCGCCTTGACATCCCAGTGGACCAGCAACTGCCCAGCCGAAGACGGTATTAAACGCTCCAGGACTTCCACGGTTTCCCACGAGTTTACCATCTAGAACTAGGTCCAAGTAAACATCAGCTCCTAATAAGATGTCAATGGAGCCAGGGATATGGAACGTCGGATCAGCCAACTGGACTCCCTTGATATGTGTCCAGCCTTGAGGATTGAACGCCAGGTTTGGCAACGCTGCTGTTACGTGGTTGAGTATTAGTGCTTGAATAGTGACATTGAAATTCGGCTCTGTATTGGAGTGAATCTTCAACATTGCTCCACCACGTGAATGACTTGTTCCTGTCCGACCAATTCCGCCAATTGTGATATGGTGACTGCTTCTTTGAAGTTGTAATTTCTGAGTGATTCTCTCAGAAATAAAACTTGCTTGTGATCCTGAATCAATTAGTGCTCTAACTGACCAAAGATGTCCATTCGCTGCTTGGACTTGGATGATTGCTGTAGGCAATATGACTTGTGATGCTACTTCGGCTTGTCGGGATACATGTGAGATGACATTAGTGTTTTGCTTGGCACTTGATGTTGACCCCATGTCATGCGATGGTTGATGTAGTAGGGTATTATGCTTTGAGTCACATTTTCGACATTTTCCTGATTTGCAGTCATTGTTCATGTGGTCGTTCTTCAGACAGTTGAAGCAGAGGGAATGTTTCTTGACGATGTTCCATCTTTCCTCGACAGTTGCCTTTAAAAGTGACGGACATTTGAATGCGTAGTGTGGCTGAGTGCAGATAGGGCACAAAACATCTCGAACAGCTCCATGATATGAATTGGTATTCCGTTTGGACGCTGATGCTGGGTTTCCCCGTACAGTCGTTGGTTGGGACGCGGCTAATGCTCTAGCCCTTTGCTCTAGGAAGATCGTCAACTCTTCGTAGGTTGGCAGTGTAGTACCCTTCAGTGAGAGTTCCCATTGTCGTCGAGACTCTTGATCGAGTTTCTCACCGACCACGTGAAGTAGGATTGAGTCCCAGTATTGTACCGGCTGGTTCAGAACCTTCAGTGCGCGAACACACTCCGCTGTAGTGTCAATCAATCGCCTCAGAGATGTTGATGACTCTTCCTTAATGCTTGTCTGGCCGAATAGGCGCCTTAAGTGAGCTTTGATGATTTCTCTGGTATTATTGAAACGGTTGAGAAGGATGTCCCAGGCTTCGGCGTAGTTTCCGTCTGTGACAGGTATTGACTGGATTAGTATTAGTGCTTCATTCCGTAATGTTGACTTTAGATACTGGAACTTTTGAGCCCCTGATAATAATCCATTGTTATGGACAGTAGCGCAGAACAGGTCGTGAAATGGTATCCACTCGACATAATTTCCTCCAAAGATAGGTAACTCTAACTTAGGCAACTTGATATCTGCAGCTGGTTGGGTATGTTGTTGTACCACAGGACCTTGACTGATTAGCGTAGTGAAGAAGATGACTAGAGTCTCCGTTCGAGTAACAAGATGATTGTATTCGTGCTCATGAACGTCGAAGTCTTCTGGTGAACACGTGACTGCAATGTCTTCATGAACAGTATCTAAGTCTTGGGTTAGAGTCTCGACCTTCGTCTGATACAGTGCTGCTGCGACTGGTGATATAGGTGAATTGTTATGATTGGCAATAATAGTTTCGAGTCTGGTGATCCGTCCCTTGATTATTCGCCTTTTGTTGAGGTAATTGTCCATACTGTTTGGTTATCTACTTGTTGAATTTCGAGAATACGTTACTGCTTCCCACGATATTCAGATGAGCTGGTGTCTTCAATTAACTTGTAAGGTTACTTGATGGATGACATGTGTATCCGGCTCGACGGACCATAAAATGTTCGCGACAGTAAACGTAAACTTAATAACAACCGAGAGTAAAATATCAAACTGAGTATTTATTCAAAACAGCGTCAAAGGAATTAACTATACATTATTACATCATAACAATAACTGACTGATCGTAATACATTTCAATTGCGTTATATAGTAGCTTAAAAAACATGTTGCTGGGTAAAAAATGAGCTTGTTCAATTTATGTCTACACTTAAATCGGCGTAAAAAACCTTGTTTAAAAATTTGTAGTTTTTTCTAGTCAAGCTCCCAAACACTGTTGTTAGGATTAAGGTCATTACTGGGAAAAATGTATTTATACATTTTTTCTGTCTGCGTTTCGGAAATATATGGGGGAAAAACCTGGGAAATATATGGGAAAACCTGGGAATGTCAGGGAAATCCGTTTCCCAAAAGTTGTATGAACCTTTCATTTCTAGAGAAATTAACGTGTGTCAATTTCGTTTGAGGCTTTCTCTATAATTAGTAAACTCTAGGCTACATTCGTTTTACGTTTCGCTAAATCACAAGGAGTAGAGGCTTTCAATTGACCAATCTCATTGCCACAATTTAACGTCAGAGCTTTCGTTTTAATTGTCATTTATCGGGTCCCTGCGAAAGGATCAGCAATTAAAAATATAAAATTTATAGACATCTCGCCTCGCTTTAAATTATACAACGCGTTTATAAATTTGCTGATTAAAAGGGGATAATAAAACGGGGAAAACTTTTCCAAAGAAAGAAAATGCATGGTAAACTTTATATGTATATATGCTTTGCCTTATTTTTAAATTAATCACTGGGTATACAGTATAAATATGAAATATTTTTCCGCTGATTCTGCATTGTGTCTTAAGTATACGGTATGCAGGAGGAACAATTATCAAATTTTCTCTCATTCTCTCTCTCTAGCTAGCGCGAAAACTCGATATTTTTCAAAACTTTTAATTCCACTTAGATTCGCGATTTTCTTGGGGGCTCCCTTAGGTCATAATTAGCCTTTATAAATATTAAGTTTTATTCTATTAAGCTCGACAGTATATTTCTTTGTTTCCTCCCCCTCCCCGCCCCCCTTTAGCATAATTGCCTTCTTATTTTACTAATTCAGTTTCTTCAAAAATCGCGAATTTTGCGGCGTGATGTCTCTAGAAATATCCTCTAAACTATATCTTCCCTGCATGCAGATGGGGGATTTCTATTATCAAATCCCTCCTTTTTATTCGGTAAAACGCGACTATAATGTGTCCCCCCCTCCCACCACCAACACCCTGATTCCACCCCCCCCCCTGTTTTATAACCAAAACCTTGTTCATTTCTGTAATGCGCAATACCAGAAGTTGTTTTCTAGAAGTAAAATGACTAATAATTAATTTATATTGAATTCAATGTTAATACGCGGTATTACATAGTCTAAATAAGATAATAGACCTAATAGTAGATCAGTTGGTTTTTTTATTGATCGCATACATAATAAATTGATTCGAAGTTTACTTTCTGAATGCTTTAATCTAACGTATGTAGGAATATCATTTTGTAGTATAGCGAAGTATGGTTGTCGAAAGCCTTGAGTGTTTTTTCTTTTTTCACCGAAATATCTTTGAAGCTGGTCAATATTGACGTCTCTTTTGCGGCCAGAGATGACCGTTAGTATTTTGCATCATGATGTGTACTTCTGTCCATACTTTCGCCAAGCGAACATCGCTATTTTATATATATATATATACACCTTTTATATTATACTGTAATCCCATACGCCCCCTTATTCTCTTCCCCTATGCTTAGAATTGGATTTCCACGACGATTTGCTCTTTTGCATTCTTTATTAGTTGGTATTTGAGTGTACGGCTATAAATCCAACCTTTCCTTCTATATAGTACATACATAGCCCACCAAAGTATTATTATATAATATGAGCAAATATCGTAGTCGTCGTAGTCGCTTGAGAAACACCTTGGACAAAGGCGCGCTCGGGACTTTGTGGGGTCGAGGGTGGGTATGGGCGCTTATTCCGGTATAAACCGTTTTCTAAGCCTTATAAGAGAGCCCCTTTTATATATTTATATAAATAACAAGTTTTACCCTCCTACGAGGAGACCCTATCCTCTACTCCTACCCCCTTCACCCCCTTTATACTTTGCCCAGAAATATCAGAATGCGAATCTGTATTTGGGTCTTCCCAAACATTTTCCCCGTTATGTCGTTTTGGTAAGTGAATTTAAAACCGTATAATTTCCAGTATGGGGGTCCATAGGGTGAGAGAGAGAGATGGAAAAGGTTTTCCTTAGCCCTTTTATATCGTGGAGAGCGCCCGTAACCGCTTCATGTTCTTCTCTGCCCCTTAGGCATCTTTTCTCTTTCTCTTCTCCGCATCTTCCTCCATCTCCTCCTCCTCTTTCATCTTTTGAACTTAAAGCGATTTTTCCCGCGGTTTATGCTGCTTAACTCTCTTAGAGTCTGTCGGGAAACGCGCGGCAAAGACGCTGGCTGCATGCCCTAGGAAACTTTTAAATTCCTAGCCTTTCTCTGCTTTTAAAGGACTGGTCTCGTGTTTAAAAGTGTTTTGGGTGGAAAATCTGAGAATGTTATCCTTAAAGAACTGTAAAAATAATGTTTAAGAGTTAACTAGTATTTTATTTATAAGTTTATCAACCTTTTTATGCTACTTTCGCTGGTAGAAAAACTGCCAGCCCTTAGTGTCAACTTTCCACAATAATCTATGTTTATATAAGCCTAATGGCAAATTGTCTTGACCTCCAAAAACCTAAAACAAATTTTTTTGGCAAAAAACTTTATTTATTTTTCATGAGACTTGTCCTTGACTTGTTCATGATACTACAGCTAAGTTAGCTAGCGTGGAAATCGGATTTTGATAAACACATAAACCTGGGAGGGGGCGGGAAGGACCACTCCGCTTTGTTGCTTCTTGGTCTGGGCACCCCTTTTATACAATTTTCTTGCACCCTTCAACCTCATATCACCCCCAAGTTTCTCGTCATTTTCGGAACCAAATATCAGAAAATTAGTAAGCATAGGAGCAAGGCAAATTTTGTATTACGCGGCATTATACAAGTTTAACCTTATAATTTCCGTCTCCTATATATCGAAGTTTACGATCGCTCACTTGCCGGATTTCGTTTTAAAAGGGGAAAGGACGGAACCCTTTATATATGTATTGGATAGTTTGATAAGCTTAGTGAAAAACGTGCTTCGTTTAGTTAATCGGTGCTGCTGGTTCGGCGTTGAACGGAATTTGTAACTAAGAGAATTTTGATTTCGCCTCTCTCTACCGCTTCGTTATCGACTTAATTTAGTCTCAATAAATCTATCTACCTATGTGGGCGAGATATTTTATGATTCCGATAAGGATTTGGTTTGCGTGTCCCGTGGCTTGTGAGGAAAAATATTGGGTGAATGTCCTATCTGAATTTTTGGTAATTTATTAAACGTTACATTTGAGGTTTGGAGTTGTTTTTATGTATGCTGGCTTCATTCTGAACTTTGATGTGTTGCGGGGTAAACATTTCTACAGGGGCTGGTAAAGAATACATAGGCGAGATTACCCCTATATGGTGACTTTCCCTATTGACACTGATAAAACAATGCATTTTTTTTTATTATGGGGGTATATTATAACTAAAGTTATTCTATGAAATACCGAAGGTTTTTTCCTCTAATATTTATAATAATGGGTTTAATTGACAAAGGAGAATTGCGACTTACTTGTCCTATAGCTTATAGGTTGACAAAATACTTCTGCGAAAGTACTAATCATAGACCTCTCTGTCACGCGAGAGAAAAAAGCTCGATAATTGGAGTAACCCCGTTCGGTATAACCGGATTAGTATGAAACAGGGCTTTCTATAAAAGCTGTCTCTCAAGATATAAAGACGCCGGTGGTCGCGAGTTAATTCTGAATGGTTAGCGTGCGGACGTCAAAACAAGTATTTTTTTCTCCCTCCTAGAACTTTCTTACTACCAACCCTCCCCTGATATTTCTTCTCTATCTGTTCTGTTATTTGATGAAGGCCGTCGCGTAGGTTGTGTAGGGGAAGGAGGAAACGATAAAAAGGCCGTTTTGTGCCCGGGATATTTTCGAGGAAACATTCTTTACTCTCTGTTCTAAACCCACAACGGACGCCAAGCCGAGAAGAGACAATGTGTGTACGGAAAAACCCCCACCTTTTTTTTCTTACCCATACCGTAGCTTGGTCTTTTCCACGATCAAACCTTCTCTGTTCCTTTTTCCACCTACTGAATGATGGCTTCACTGTCAAGTCGGGATAGGAACTAGGGGGTAAAAAATAAACGGAAGAAAGAAAAAAAAAATCCGGTATTTTTTTCTTCTTTGCTCTGTCGGTGCGACGATATCGGGACCCCTTTCTTTTAGATTGATCAGGTGATAATGTTCAAATTGCGGATGAAGATAGTGTCTTAATTTTGAATTGGAGAGCAGTAAACTGTAAAGATTGATCTTGAACGGTGATAACTTTTAAATATAATAGGTCAGAATATGTTTTCTCGTCTATTTTTTATTTTATTTTATATTAGATATAATTTGGGACACACATTCGACTTCTTATAATATTATCACCATTACAAGAACGCCTATTCTCCCAACGCGATGCGGCGGAGATGAGAGTGGGGGGACGCGAAAGGGGGTAACTAGGAATCAGGGGAGTAAAGGGGAACCCTCTTTCTTTCTTGCTATCCCCTTTTTTATCGATTGAGTGTGACCCGAACGGTTTTGCTGTGTGTAATGAACGATCAACGAGTGATCAGTTTTGCCAGCCAACTTCTCTCTCTCTATTCCATCCTCCCTCTTTCTTCTTTCTCTCTCTCTCTCTATTCCATCCTCCCTCTTTCTTCTTTCTCTCTCTCTCCAACTCCGGTCTCCTGGCTCGCCACCCTTTAACCTCTTCTTTTTACCTCTCCGAGTGAAGTATGGTACGGAGAGGTTCTGTTACGGTCGTATGTGTGTGTCTGTTATTAAACCCCAGGAGACCGTGGTCAAATCGGAGCAAATGTTTTGGACATTTTTGGACCGCTGTTACAGATCCCGAAATGCGTTAGCTATTCCACTTGAGTTCAAAACACAGTTTTACGGACCACTATTCTTTCATCTGCCAATCTGTTCTTATTGGATTCCAACACCACCATCTACTGGTCTTTGTCTATCCCACGTAGACAGTGATAACTTAGTTTCAATCCTTTCGTTGCTGTTTTATCTGTTCGTAGTGGAACGAAAAGTAAACATTCAAGGCCCGAAATGAAATTTATTAAAAGTTCTGTTAATAAAGAGCAATAATTGCATATCTAGGTAAAGAAGTTTGTAGGCAGTGCTCTTCTCGACTAGGAGAGGTAATATTTTGGTTTTCTCAACTTGTTCTCTTCCGTGTAGCGAGCGACCGCTCTCCCTGTCTCCCGCCTTTTCCCTCATCCTTTCCTTTCCTTTCTTATACTTCATTTTTCTTTTCGTCGTTCGCCACCCATTGCCAAAGGATGCGCCCATATATTCCCGATTTATTATTTGGTTGTCCAACAATGCTGGGTTAGGACAAATGTTTGATTTAGAAACGTACGAGCCTATAGCAGTTCTGTCTCTCTTAAAAAAGTATTTCTTTTATAGTTTTATTTTTTTTATTTTCTCGTCTAGGAAGATGTAATCTTATATCGGAGTATCGTAGCATTGGCTATTGTTTCTTTTTTGTAAGTTACATATTTTCAAGAAGTTATTTATACTTTACCGGAAAAGAATTGAGCCAAAACATATTTGCGAAATTGTGTGAAATATTTATTAAATTAGTTAAATATTGTGGGAATTTTCAGTTACTAGGATATTTCTTTTGAACCTGATTTTTATTAATTACGAAATCCTATGCATCCCTCCATGATACTTCTCATTTTTATAACGAGATGTTTAATGTAAATTATATATTGCTAATTTTTACCAAAGACCTTTAAGGACTTTTAATCTCCATTATACTGAAACCGGGAATAAATTCCTAGAATTTCGTTTTATATAATAGTAATTAAATTTTGTAACTTTGTTATAACAATCGCTATTTCCATTTCATTAACGTTAAATATCGCGTCCTCTGATCATCTCTGCAACCAACCCTCTTTTAAATAAATTCCCTTACGAGATTTAATTTTTGGCCGTGCGGTGCATTCGCTTCGGTAATGTTTCGGATTTGTCGATAAGTTAAATTATTTTGAAAGGCAAAGGCTCAACCAACGAAGGCTGATGATCCTTTTTCCCTGGTCGACTTTCGTTATCGAGTTTAATCGTATTTATGGAAAATCCCCGAACGCTCTTTCCGTGACTCGATTTATTCGTGTTCGACTCTTCGTTATACATTATGGTCATGTGCCTTCGCAGTCGCCGCCGGGAAAAGGACGTTAGATACTATATAATATCGGGTAAAAGGGAGTCTGATTTTCTCCCTCGAGGGGACAAAGTATAAAATTCTCTCTCTCTCTTTCGAAATGGTTGTTCGCACGTTACGATGGATCACCCACTTTTGGGAAACGTCCGGTTTTGGACTGATGATAAAGGTCCAGCTCCTATCACTTCCTACACCACTCGGAGAGTTACTCTTTCCTATAGAGTGCATGCATGCCTTTCTTGGTTTGTTCTGCGTTGAGAGAGAAAGAGGGAGAGAGAGTTGGAAATTTAGGAAGACTTTTGAGTGTGTGGCAGCTAACGGAAAGGGTGTTTGGGGTGGGGTGTAGGGGGTTTGGTGGATCGGCCTATGGATGGTTTCTACTCTAGATGTTTTAGTTTTGTACTGGTTGCATCAACACCCTCCGTGCTTCAATTAATTTAAGAGACGCGCCCGACGCAGAGTCCGATGCGTTAGTCCCGCGCAGTATAACACCGATTGATTTATCGATGCTTAATTTGCTAAATGCGCTCTGTTGCCACGGTTACTGACCATTCTTTCTCTCTTTTACTCGTTCCCTTAATGTAACCCCGCGGTATACTGTTCCGTTGTGCACCGCCGAATTAACACCACCTTCCCCCCTTCTTTTGCATACTTCCCTCCTAGCCTAAATATTTCTCTACCGCGTATATCCCTCCTTTTCTCCTCTCCTCTCCCTTCTCTTTACCGCTCACCCTTATTCGACCCTTTGACTCTGATCAAAGCCAAAATGTTCCCGATTTTCGCTTTCGTCCCCTATTATCCTCCTCCCCGTAGATTATCGGGCCTGCGCGTTAAGATCTTTACAGTTGCCTTCCCCCAAATCACCCCCCTTTCTTTCGTTTTCTACCCTTCGGGTCCTGTCAGCACCACCATTTGATTTTCAATAACGGAATTAAAGCTCGGCTCTATATTATTGATTTTTCCTCGAAGAATTTTTCCCTTCCCACAAACCCATTGGTGGTGCCCTTTTCCCCAGCAACCTTTAACCCTCTCACCCTCCCTGCCTCCTTCGGCACGCTCCGTTCTTTTACAGTCGAAATCCTTTTGTCATTATCTCGGGCCGGGCAGACAGACCTTTTTCGACCAAATTGGCTATCCATTCGATTACCGGCTTGCCACCGAGAAAAAAAAGGGATAGTAAGGGGGCATTGGGAGTTCTGAAACCGCTCATCCACGTCCAGGAAAAAGGGAATTTATTATTCCGTAATCGTGATTTATCGGGATCCACTTTAACCCCTCTCTCTTTCTCTTTCTCTCGCTATCCTGTCTCCTCTGGCTTCGGAATACCCCCTTTTCGAGTCTTTTTCCCTTTCTATACTAACCGAAATTTCCTTTTGAATAAACTTTCCCACTTTTCCAACGTGGTTTTTGCGGATTTGGTTCCCTTCCCCCCCCCAGCAAACCATTTGAGCGGAATTTTCCTACGTTTTTACGTGTTGACCTTATAGGAGATGGCTCAGGCTTCACCTCCTTTTTTAACTGAATTTAAACAGATCAAAGAAGTGGCAGAAATTATTCCCAAAATCCGTTTAATTTAAGGTAGCTGGTTAATTGAAATAAATATTTACCATTTCAAAAGAAATTCTAAGCTTAAACCCCTTCTCCCTGGATTTTTCGTGCTCAGCGGGTAAAACATTTCTACAGGGGTTCTATGGAAATCCAATCTTAACCGTAGCCCCTGGAAGCGAGGTTTTCCTGACAGCAGAAATGTGCAGCGTGATAAACATCTCTACAGGCGTTCTATGGGAAACCAATGCTAACGGTTGCCCCTGGAAGCGGTCTACTCACTAGTACAGGCGTTCAACAAACGTACTTGTAAATTTTAAACTAAAAAGTTGTTTTTATTACAGTTTACCATTAGTTAAATGTTACAAAAATATTTAAAGTACTTAAAAATTTCTTACAATAGAAGAAACCTAAACACGATCCGAACAACCAAGTATATTAGCGAGTAAGAAAATCATTTTCACGCTAAGTAAACTCGTGGAATATTGGGAAAGTGGGATCAGGCGCGAACCTATTTCACTCCCTCTTCGAAATGTAAAAAAGGAAGGTGATGGTGATTCTGAACTAGTCCACTGGAAATACCCCTTTTTTCCTTCTCTACAGACTACTCTCCATCCTCCCTTTTTATCTTCGAGTATAGCGAAATCCAGTTCCTCTCCTTTTAAATTGTGTTTCTACGCGTGACTTTTTACCCGATTTTTTTTCACTCTCTCTCTCTTCTCTCTCTTTCGCTTTTCAATCCTTCGTCCATCCTATTCCCTTCCCGGGGCATTGATTTTTGCTCTCATTCCCTTAAATTTTCTCGAGTCGATCTTTTTCTCGTCGTCGCACGCTTTTGGACTTAGAATATTGGATCTCTAGGCGACACTATAAAACCCTCACCCGATCACTAGCTTTCGAATTGACTTTCAATTCCCTTCCCCCCCGGTCCATTTTATTCGGTTTTAGATAATTCAAATCGTTTTCAATTTTCTCTCTCTCTCTCTCTCTCTCTCTCTCTCTCTCTCTCGCTCTCCTGTCTTGGCTGGTTTCTAGTCGATATTGGAAGTCTTTTTTTTCTACTCTTCTTAATTTCGCTTCCATTTTATGGATTTGTAGTATCGAATATTATTCCCCTTTTCCGAAGTTTTCCCGCAATTTTTTTACTTTTATTTTTAATTTTTTCGATATTGTTAAGGTTGATTTAAACGGTTTTCAATCCTTATACTAATATTGGAAATTTTCTTAATGCCTTTATGATAAACTTGAACGGTATTTTTTGATGCTGTTAGAATGCGGGGATGGTTTTCTGCGTAGATTCAATTATTTATTGGAAATAAATTTGGTGGTTTATTTTTTAATTTTTCTAAAATATTTAATAAATTATTGATTAGTTAATATTGAAATTTATCAATATTTAGTTTAAGTTAGAGTTTGTTATGATTATATAGAAACCTCCTGTGATTTACTTGTCAAAAATAGTTTCCCATTGCGATTGCTATGAATTTTATATAAATTTATTATAAATATTACAAACACTTTAAATATACACAAAATATAATAACGTCTGTGTTATTGAATAAACCCTATTTCGCTTTTGCTTTCCAACGTTTTCCCCCCGTCCGTGTATGCTTTTAAAAAGGCGGAAAACTATCTCGATACAATGTTTGTCCCTTGTTTTTTCCCTCAGGGACCTAGTACATGGACGACTCCCTTATTTTCCCCCTGAAGCTTTTCCTTCTCATGCAGCTACAGTCTGATATCGATTTCATCGATCGATTGAATCGTATTTCCAGTTATCCTATATAATTTTTTTTTCTTTTGCTCGCGTAAAAACGCGTTTGGCAGGTGGCTCTGATGTCGATCTCTCCTCGCGTTAACCTCCCACTCGGATATATATATATATCCCCAATGTTGTCTTTCGGGAGAGAGAGAGAAAGAAAATATATTTTAGGCCTACCGAAAAAAAATCTTTTCTCTTGGACCCCGTAGATATACCGTTCTAACTTCTCTAGCTTTATAAAGACTAAATCCCGGCGTAGGCCTAACGTATATAGATAGACAGAGAAGAAAAAAAAGATCGAAAGTTTTTTTGATGTATCTCGTTCTAGTATAAAAGCAAACACAATTCCGATCCATGTTTTTGACAATTTCGATTTTTTTTATGTTATATTTTTTTTTTTTGGTGTATTGAGACAACGTATGCCCTTCCTGATATCACGTGAGGATTGTAAACATTTCTACAGATCCTAAGGCAGTATCAGAACTAAGTATTCCAGATAATATTAATTTTTTTTATCTTACTATAACAAAATAACTAAGTATATTCATCTAAGCCTAAAATTTAATTCCAAATTTCAATGGTATTGTAATTTAATATAGAACTAATTGAACCGCGCGCGCCTTTAAAAATAGACTAGAATATAGTTAATAAGTCCCCTTGGGGGTAGTGTAGTCAAATTCCTAATTTAAATTCCCTCATTGCCTTTTGAAACGGTTCATTATCGGCGTTCTGGTAATTTCACAATTAATTATTGATAATTCGGCAGCTTCCTTCAAAGCGACTCTACAAATTCTCTCTCTCTTTCAAATGTTATATCGTTTCGAATTTCTACGCGGCGCGGCAGAAAGTAAAATTTTATTAATTTAACCGCGTTCCTTTGGAATCAACAAGCTCTCTATAGCTGTTATATTGGTACGCGGTTTAGTATAATAGTTTATACTTTAGTAGTATACCTACGCTTCATTCCGAACGAAATGATTAATTTAGAAAACGGATCCCGATCGCCTAACCGTAAATGGGAACTTATAAATTTAGTAAATATTTTCCCCCTCGGCCGCTAAGGTAGCTAGCTCATTTAACTCTTTGCCTGAAGTATAACCTTTTCCTCGATGTTTGCGGGAAGATAAGAGAGATTCCGATAGAATCTTAACAATTCTATTGAGAATTTCTCAATAGATGCTCGTGGTTTACGCTACTGACGTTAGTTTATATGTATGTATATATACATTTACCTACATCCCGCTTTTCCGCGGCATCGTCGTTCCACTCTATCTATCTTTCGTTTCTCTCTCTTTCTCTTTCCTCTCTTTCTCTCTTTACTCTCTCTTCGCTCCCGAAACCGTTTGCAGATAACCAATAGAACGTGAAAAGTCCTAACTGCCTTTTCGCGGTTTTGGTCCCGGCCGTTTTACCGCTTACTCTCTCGCAACATTTGCCGCCGAAACTTCTCTCTCGCTATCTTATACCTGGTATACAGGAATAGTTTTGCTTATATTTATTTATACACATATATATATATACTCCTTTTTCCACGTGAAACCCGCGTATACCGTAAATCATACGCTTTACGAAAACAGTTGTGTGTTTTTTTTTTTGTTTTTTTTTTTGGGGAAGTAGAATTTCGTTTCAAATATACAGTAGTGCGCCGTACGCCTGGAGTTGAACTTAATTTTGAGTTAAGGTTTATCTTAATGTAGTCTTAAATTGAGATGGAAGTAGTGGCCTAGAATTTTCGTGTCAAGTTGAGTTTTCAATAAACATTAAAAACCTCTTCTTTCATTTATATTATTATTATTATGCGATTTCCAAAAAAGGAATGAATCATAATTTTGGGTGTGGAGCCCAGCTCTCACGTGACAGAGGAACGAAGTTATAGGGTTAGACGCGGGCCTTTTCTGTTTACACTAGAGGTTTTAAAGACAAAGCTGTTGCCAGTTACGTTTTATTATTGTACTCATTGTAGTCCCAAAATGAAATGGAATACGTCACGTGTTACTGTAGAACTTGGGATTTTTGGATAGAAGTGAAAATTCCTTAACAGACTTCAGGACGTATGAAATATATTTTTTTTTCTTTCTTTTCTGGGAGCGCGGGTTTGGGCAATTTCCTCTACAAATGAAGCGATTTCCATCCTTTCGCACGCTCGCTGCACGTTGCCCCTTTCTTTTTTTTCTTGTTAGAACTTTGGTTATACTTTTTTGTTCTTCTTTCTTTCTTTCAATTCTTTTTTAAAATTATAACATTCTTTAACGCCTATAGGCTGTAGTCGTGCGCCAAGTTTTAGGCATTTTACATTTTTTCATATTTCAAAATAAAGCAAGAAATATCTTCATTCTTGCCAGGCAAATTTATACGTTCCCGGAAATGCATATAAACCTGAATAGGATTAAGGCATCCAATTTTGTTAGTTTTTTTTAATTTTACAGATTTTATTATGCGGTGTTATTAATGAATGATATTAATTATTTTTGAGTAACTTTTTATTTCATTTTCAAAGCTGATGCAAGAAACAGTATTATTTAACTTTAAATCGCCAGAGTTTCTTATAAAAATGTCTAAAACTATTTTAACTTTAATATTTAACAAAGAGATCAAATCCAGTCAGGAAAATGGAGTGTTTTTTTTTATTTTAATGAAGTACTCACTATAATTAATAACTTAAGAAAACTTTACATAACTTTATTATTGCGTCAAACATTTTTCTATACCCATATTTAAATTCACGAATAAACCAAATCCAAAGCTCTCTCGCATGTAATTAAAACTTTAAAATCAAGAAACTCCTTTTAAATAAAGACAACAACAGTCATGACCCCCTCTCCGATCCGAAACTTCGTGGCGTGAGAATTCGAGCCCAACAGCAACCACTCCTTGTATGACTTCTTCATTCGGGGGTAATAGGACTGACAAGTCAACCTATAATTAGGAAACATTTTTGAATTAGTTAGGCTTGTTGACACCAAAGGGAGATTATTTCGTATTAACCGGGATTATACTTGGAGACAAAGATGCTCCTGTGAGGGAAGAGAGAGAGAGAGAGAGAGAGAGAGAGAGAGAGAGACGGGACAATGAACGAAATCCGTTCCCTCTATACGGCATGCGAGTAAAAGTTATAGAAGGATGTCTTTTCCACGTATATTTTCTTGATGAATTGTTCCCCGGAAACTAGGTTTTAGTTTTGTACAATGCGCGGGCTGCTATTGCGTCTTTTCGTGAAATGAATATGCATTGACGAGATTATCTTGTCCGGAAACTAGCAACTAGGACTTTTACCGTACCATTCTCTCAGGACCACCGTGGTAGTCTGTCCCATTCGTATTTCCCCTCCATCGTCCCTTATTTTTATATACTCCTAGCTAATTCCGTTCGTGCTTACTGATTGAATGCAAGCGTAAAGGGGAGAAGAGAAAAACCCGGTGGTTGTATCGCCTTATAAACCTACTACTTAGTACTTTCCATAACATTAATCTTCATTCAAATGGGCGATGGATATTGTCCCATAATCTTGATGAGAGAAGACGGGATACGTACGTAGATCTCGGGCGACGGGAAAACTGCGGCATGCATGCGGGTTTATTTGGGTTTTCCCTAACACCCCCTCCCCCAACTTGGTTTTGCCGATCCCCTTTTCCCCAAACTCATCCCATGCCATGGTTTCATACTATCAGTTTTACCCCATTCTACTGTCTGTGGGTTTTGGGCTCCTGAAGTTGATTATTTTGAAAATATCATAAAACGGTCTCATATTCGATTATCAATTTTCAAACCTTTTTGGCTACACCATCACGGCTTTGAAATTGGTATTTTTACCAGGAAATTATTGGGGTACGATGGTTCTCGTAGATGTGGGAAGAGATTGTATCATGTCAATTTATTGACGTCAAGAGGGTCCCAAATTCGGGAGCTTATTACACGTCTCGAACAAGTTTACATTTTGGCACAGTCCACGTAGATGAGAGATAATAATTGCCTGTCATCTTTCGCGCAAAGTTTTCCGAAATTAAAGTCAAATGCACCATACATTATTTGTCAATTAAGTTTCTGACGATTATTGCATGTGCGGTGAGGGGATTGACTTAAGGTTGTCAACTTAATTTTATAGATGGACTGAACATCGTAACTTTGGTTTTATCTACGTCCAGATTTACTTAAACACAAATGAAAAGTACACTCTCGCTTCTCTTTCTCTCTCTCTCTCTCTCCCTCTCTCTCGAAAACAAGGCTGTATGTATTTATGGGAAGTTTTGGGCTGTGGGGAGACACGAAACTAGTTATCACACTATACACCATTCTAACCTATTCTTCCTTCCCAGAATCCCTGGCGTATAAGGGATTAAGGGCCAACCAAATTCGTTAAGCCTCTTCAGCTCTTCTTTCCGATTATATTATGATTTTATGAAGAAACATGGTTTAGGAGTCTGTAGTTTTTTTTACGTATACTGGGAAACGACCGACCGCAGTCATAGGGTGTTTTGATTAATGATAACCGTGTATATACTCCGCTAACTGAGATATTCAATATTTAAAAACGGGGGAAAAGCACAAAGCTCTCCGCGGTTGCGGTTGCGGTTGCGGTTTTATATGAAATCACTCCATATATTGTATGGAGAATCTACTATAGTAGTCTATGAATAGTGGGATGAGATTGTCCTTTGTGGTTTTATACACACTACATTTCGTGGTTATAATAGATAGGACTAACGTGGAAAATGAATCCTTGCCTTTTTTATTTTTGGGTTTTTTTTTTTAGTATTCTAGGGTTTTCTTTTTTAATAAAAAATGGAATTTTTACACCGTCGCGATGGAATATTAAATCTTTGCGTTAGACAGTTTTCTTTTTTATTTTAGAATTTTTTATTAGGCAAATGCGGTTGTAGTTTCGCTTTTCTGGGTTGTGATCTAAATTTTGGCACTGATGTATGATTTTTTTGTTTATTTATTTATTTATTTATTCAAATAGTTAGATGGAAAAGGGGTTTATTTTTTTCTAAGAAATATTTATTATAAACATAAATTCCGGGACACTTCGCGATTTAGTCCGTCTGGAAATCTGTATTACTTTGAAATTACTTCGAAGAAATTTCATTGTTTCTGATGAGAAAATCCTAGCCCCGAATAAGATTGAAATACTTGGAAATAAGAGTTCAATAGACTCTAATTTTATCTAAGATTAGATATTTTTAATTATCGTCTTTTGTTACTTCAAGTTTAAATTATTTATTAAAGGATTCTTAATTTGCTTTGATAAATATTTAATTAAATACATACAGACGAAATACAATTAAAAATATCCTTAATTAGAGCATTTTCTTGAAAACTAAATCACCGAATTAGAGTCAGCGCAGTACTTAATTTTTAAATCAAAGAATTTAAAAAAGGATAAATCCGAATCGAGTGTTAAGATCTAGAACAAATCTGATTTCTTATAAATTTGTCTTTAATAATTCTAATCGCACTATGAATAGTTAAATAACACGTGTATGGATGAGATAGAAGCTTAACAAAGTTTGTATCTTAGGAGTTAACTACATTGGCTTTTTAATAATAATAATAATAATCATATAAAAAAGAAAAGAAATTGCCCAACCTTAACGTTAATAATGAATTTGCTCTTCTTACGTACGCTCTCAAATTCAGTTTCTTCCTTTTTATTCAGCTTCTTATATTCAGATTAATGTATCCACGCCCGTTCTTTGAACGAGATTAGAAAAAGGCGCCTGTATTTCTCTCCCTCCTTCCCTCTCTCTCTCTCTCCTCAGCCTCTTCCTTCTCCGCTGGACCATCCTCCATCCAAACTACTACTAGCCACTAGCTTTAAAATCTAGTTTTCTTTTTAGAAAAGGGGTGTAAATTTGATGGGCGAGTTGAAACAACGAGTTTTTGGGCAGCGGGGATTACATTAGATCGCTTTTAAAAATGATACTTTATCATTTTATACTTTGTTGATGGCTTTACCGCCAAGTAAAACCCCTTTTACTCCTCGCGAGAGAAATTCAAATATTTAGAGGCGGGATTTTCGTTTTTCTTTAATCTAATAAATATTGGATGATGCTTTGTTAAGATTATCTTCGAGCTGTATTTTCGTTATTTTATCAGTTTAACCGAATCTCATTGAATTAATTTGCGTGTTGGTTGGTGTAGATGGTATTAGACGCCGTATATTCGTGTAAATATTGAAAGTCGGGTTAATTATATTTATAATTGATAAAAATTTAGGAGAAATCGCGATAATAGAAACAAGCGTTTAAAGTATCTATTATACAGGGTGTTTCTGATAAGTCGGGCATAAATTAAGGGGGATGTTCTTTGGGTGCACTATTTTGAGTCGAAAATATAATTTCTATCTCCATTTTGCCGTCCGGGTCACTGTTTTCAAGTTAAGATTGTATCCAGATTATTTTACGGATGACCCCTTAAATGTAATTAAGAAACTGATTAAGACAATGATTTTTCTAATTTAATTAAGGGGTCATCCCTAAAACACTCTTGAAAATCATAACTCGAAAACAGTGACCCTTGTGGCAAAATGTCTTAGATAGAAGTTACATTTTCGACTCCAAATTGATTTCCCAAAGAACATCCCTCTTAATTTATTTTCAGACTTATCAATCCTGTTTCCCTGCATTTTGTAGTGGATAAATGGGGTAGATATTTATAACGTAAACGGCCATTGGAAATAAAAGTAGTTCCGCATCCTCAAAGATGGAGCGGGGAAATACTGAACGAAAAATATTTCCGTATATATATTTATATCCTTTTGAGATATACGTCTGCGGGAACTAAGTCCCGGAATCCCTAGATATTTATATGGGGTATTAGTTTTTGAGTACTTTTATGAACCTTGTTGGAAAAAGAGGGAAAACTTTAGCCGATGATACAAAATCTGATTAGGTAGGAGAACGGGTATAAAAATACCCTCGAAAACTAACTTTAGCATACCATATACGGTCGCCAAAGTCAACCCGACGGCTAATGGCTTACTCCTGATTGGATTTTCGGTGTTGTTCCATAGTGTCCTTTTAGGGTGGGGAACAGTTATTTACCGACACTGTCCGTATTCTAACCCTTTCTCTCCCTCTTCGCCCCGAGATTATTTCTCCCCCCTCAGGAGAGATACTTATAAATTATAAGAATATGAGATGGTTTTTCTCCATTCTCAAGCTTGATAATCAAAGTGTATAGCGCGCCGGACCCCGTTCCTTATATATCCTGCATGGACCGACGACTTTTCCAAAAACAAAAATATATAGGCCTTACTTTAGGTAGGGAGAATTTTCCATGGGGGTTGCTTTCCTGTAATAGTCGCAGCCGGATCACGTCGAATCTTAGGCCGTGTTCGAATATCTTAAAATTTGAAGTGGCAATGCGTAGATTAGGAAGTTGTGAATATTTGCATTGCGTAATACCATCGAAAACTGTACGAATGAGGCGCCGCTGTAATTAATTAACCTACCTTTGTTTTATTTACCTTAAATTTGTTGACATTGAGAGGTCAAACAAACCTGGAAAACTCAGGGAATTAAATAGTTTTACCAAAAACTCAGGGAAATCAGGAAAATTTGTGAGGCTTGAAAAAGTTTTCTCTGAAGGGGTTGCTTCAACTATAACTAACCACGTTGTTATTACTCCATGTATGGGCAAAAACCCTGTAAAACTCAGGAAAATATGAGGGAAAAAACCGGGAAAACCCAGGGAAGTCGTTTTCGAAAAGTAGAGTTCTTAACATTTCGCTGTTAAAAGCAGCTAGATCTTTTACGCAAGAAAATGCAATCGTTATACTTGAAAATGCATGGGTTAGGCCTTCCCAAAACGGTTTCAAAGTGTCTGGTCCCGAAATTTGTTCGAACGCAACCCTTAAATTGGCTTCTTCTTCCCTCAAAGACCGAACGAACTCTTTCTCTCTCTTTACTCAATCGGAAAAAGTGGAACCCTTCGATGGGTCGCGGGAAGGAAAATGTATTCACGTTTCGTGCACGACTTCGCTAACTGTTTTAGCTTCTTTCTCGCGACGCTTCTTTCGAGGGCTATAAATCCAAGTGAAAACTAAGAGGGAAGAAGAGAAAGGGTTACTATACTATATATTCTCTCTTAAAATTCTCGAGTAACGTTTTAGCGTCTATGGTGGTACGGAGTTAATCCCCGTTACTATATACCCACGCTGTGTTAAATCTATAAGACGTTTTTGGAGTTGGAGGTTCCGTTGGGTTCGTATATTTTTAACTAAAGTCTATATTATATTCCGCCTGTGCTACAGAAAGAGAGAGAAAGACTGTAATGAGATTTATTGTTATGTCTTCCAAGTCACCAAAATCACGGGGGCCGCTTTATGGTATAGAAATAGTGTTGCACTGTGGCTGGGGGCCCACCCTCAGAATCACAAATAGGGCGACCGCCCAGCGTCAACCCTTAAATTTTACTCTCTCCATTGCTATAGCCAACATTTTCTTTTCTGGGTAGACGCGACTCTATATGGGAGTTGGTTGGTCTCTTTCCCTTCATTCTTCCTTACCACCCAATCGGAAGGCCATTACTTGAAGTATAAGTAACGTGCGTTAGAGGTTTGCAACGTGATTGTTACGACTAGAGACGTTTATGAAAAGGAATTATTTTTTCTGGGTGAAAATTGACACGACAAGAACAAATTTTTGGTTTCTGTATGGCCTCAGTGGAGGAAGAAAAGTAACCCTTGTAAGGCTACGTATTAAATGAAATCAGTGAGAACGTATAATAAGGAGAGTCAAAAAGGGAAGGTAACTATGACGGCACAGCCCGATATCTCCCTCACGCGCACCTACCTCGGCGCACAGCCGAGGAGCCAGACGTCACGTGATCCCTTAAGAATACCGGACGTAAACAAACGTTTTTGCTTTTTTCCTCTCTGTTGCGTTGATTGCGCATGTGCTAAACTCTGATACCGGGTTTGAAAAGGGGAGGGGCTGACGGAGAGTTCGGTCTCTCCGAGGCTCTCCTCCTCATACGCGCTCACTGATGAATTTGAGCAGAATGTTTTTCTTCAGCCTTCTAGTTTATGGACTTACGATTCCATTTAGGAGTGTACCATGCACCAACCGACTTTCGATACATTGGAAAACCCTTTTCTAGTCGCTATAGCAAAGCCGGAGGTCGGGTTGGGTTTTGGTTATTGGGAGAAGCACGCGGGTGAGCCTGCAGCCTAGAAGGGACCTCGCCCTTTTACTTCTACTCTCATCCGACAACTTCCTCTCTTTCTATTTTATATAATATTCCCGGGTTTTCCTATTCGAATGATACTCCTCCCTCACCTCCCACCCACAACACTCGGTCGCTCTTCCGCCGTATCGGTTATGGGCATTAGAGCTACACGACACCGAAAGATGAAATAGATGGGGATTCTATTTCTACGAGCTTCTCCCTATAGCGAGACCATATCCCTCTCTCTCTCCCCACACTTTCTCTCTCTCACTCGCTTTCTCGCTACAACGACGCCTTTTCCTTCCAAGCCTTCCTCACCCTTTTTGCGCCTTGAGCCCGTTCGAACTATATAGTTATTAGATTTTTTTCTCTTCGCGCGGACGGACGCTTCCAATTTTTGAAAAAACCAAAAACAAGCGGATTGAATTTTCCGTCCGATATTTTAAAGGAGTATCTCTATAAATTTTGTATAAAAAATATGCAGTGCAGTAGTGACGTAGGAACCATGCACGGTCCGGGACACCTTAATCCTTAATAATCAATAAGTGGGCCCAAAAAATCTCACTAAAAGCGCGCCCAAACATGGGTATGATCATATCCCTTACGTATCTATAGCAAAACGTTAGGCTTTTGAGCTCAATTCAGTAACTTTGTTGGCGGCATGTCTACAGTGTTTTTGGTCTATTTTCCTCCGGAGTGATTGATGGTACGCCATTATTCCTCACGTGATGTTCCTATCGCGTTTTCAAGATTCAAAGTCATCTCGATATTAAGTATAAGGGTTGAACGATGGCAGGAATCGAACGTCTATATTTCGCTGTTTCTTTTTAAGTCACGTGGTGCGAACGGGTTTTCTTTTATAGCTTTTAACATAACGCTCTCTATCCCATTGGAAGATGATAGCGACGGAGGAGAGAAGGGAGGGGGGGAGGTATTGGGTGGGGCGGAGAAACAGGGGTCGGAAATCTGGCCAAATTTATGAGTCAATCCCGAACTCCCCCGATTGCGAGAATCAATATCTGAAAACACTTATAAGCGTGCGTGCCCGTCCGTGTACCCTTTGCCTTGGATACGAGCGTTACTTAGAAACTGGGCGGAGCGGCTTTTTTTCTCTATTCTTTAATACCATCGGCGCGTAAAACATGTAGTCTCCAGTATAGTGACGTTACCCTGAGGAATATACGCGACAACGGAATGTCCTTGTGTCTTCTTCTACTCTCTGATACGTCTAGTGGTATGTCACCTCTTTTTTCGATGTTTTACGACTGTCTTAGATTCTTACAGACTCGGATTTCACACGGCGATAGCGACAAAACGAGACCATCTACGTCAAAATCGGCCAACTTTTAAGGAAGTACTTGGAAACGACCACGCGGTTCGTGAAAGAGTCAATTCCTTTATTTACTACCCCATCAAGGATTCAACGTCGTCTGCTTTAATTTTAAGAACTCTTAGTAGCAAACCCATTTGCTAGGGTCATGGTGTTAAAAATTCCCATTATGTTCTTTCACGAGTCTCGTGGTCAGGAGGTCACGTAGATAACGAAGAATTATCGAAACGCGATGTTCAACCACGATTTTGACATATTTGGTCTCTTTTACGCATTTCTCCGTGGCACAGAAATGTACCCAAAGTTTTTGTTTTAATACCAATTAATAGCGAGTCTTATTACTTCTCTTTGAGTATGGGTAAACTATATTTGCCATTTAATTGCGTATCTGTATATCACGGCGGCGAGGCAATCGTAACGAAACTAACGATACGCAACGATAGGGTAGTTGCGCTTGTGTTTTTTGGTCCGTCATCCCCGATGGCCCCATTAGTGGGACGTGGGTTTGAGCAAGGAATTTATTTGCGCAAGGAAGGAGGAGAAGAAGAGGGTCAGTATTAATGGTATTTGGCCATCAAAGAAGCGTGATCTATAGCGTAAGAGAGTGTAGAAGGCTCTTTCTCGCGCAATGATGGCCGTATAGCTACAACGCGGTGGCAGAAGGATTCGAACGCTTCTCTTCTCTCGGATTATAGATTGCGGTTGATCGGATAGATCCTTTTTCCTACGTAGCTCGCGCATCTGGCTACGGGGGCGCTCTCCTCCGCAGTCGCTCCCGCTTTTTTATACAGCCTGATGAGCCAGCCACCATCCGTACACCAAACCATCCTTATTGGGATAGAAGAACGTACCAAAAGGATGGAAGGCAAAAAAAGGGGATGGAGGAGCTAGGCTAGGGCAGCAAATTGATGGCGTCTATAAGGAGGAGGGACCACTGAGAGAAAGAAAAAAGATCTCGATAAGACAATGAGAATGGTTGATCGTATTAGTGACCCCGGATCTTACCCCTATCATCTCCATCTCCTCCCGAAATACCCCCACTCTTCTTCTTCCTCTTCCACTATACTCTCCTCGCTTGTGCGCCAAGTCCGAGTGAATAGACAGAAGTATTTACAGAATGAGAATGGTTAGCGAAAGAACATTGTAACAGCGTTTATTTTGTTAATTTGCTCACCACGAATATCTCCCGGTGATGGTGCGCTAGAATATAGATGCGGAGGAAGGGGAAGCGCGAGCAAATCCCGTGTCTTCTTAGCGCCCACTCTTCCCTGGAGTATACGTACCCTTTTTCCCTCCATCTACTTAGTCTTTGCAGTCAATGGCTTATTTTGCCTAAAAAAAGCGAACCTTACTGTACCATTCGTGAAGATGAAGATCAGACGGGGACCGCTACTTTAGATTTATTTGCCCTGTTCGACATTACGTACAGTTTCATCTAGATAGTTGCATTCCAGCCAGAAATGATGGACAATTTCTAATTTTTCCATTGTAGTACTCAGTTTCACATTTGAAAAGGCTTAGCATAATTTATTATGAAAGAAGTTCCATGTATTGGACATTGTAAAGCTGCCACTTAGCTGCCATTAGTTGGGGTCTCTATGCCGATACATGACGTAGAGGGAAGATTCGCAAAGGTTTTTCGCGTCATTCCCTGGAACAGTGTGACCCCCAGTATCCGAAATTAGCTTTACCTCTATACTCCTTACCGAAATATACCTTTTCTTTACTTAATCCAATTAAAGATTTTCTGGAAATCTACGGTGTAGGGGAAAGACAGAGAGAGAGAGAGAGGGTTTTCTGATCCCTTAGAGTTGTACCTAGGTTCTTCTTCTTCTTCTTGGGATATAGGATGAATTTCTTATTAAAGGGCCGTAGATTGGCGGGTGGGCTCTCTCTCTCTCTTTCGCGACGTCACGCGGCGGCGAAGTCGCCACTCAATCGCTTCCCCTTCTTTATAAATGTATTAAAGAGGCGCGAGACGACCCGGGGCCCTTTTTTCTTTTTCATCCTAGAGACCTTCTTCTTCTCTTCTCCTTTTGCTTCGCGCCCGAAGTATACTGGGGCGAAGGCCATAGCCGGTGATGCTATGTAATGTGGAGGAGATGAGATTCCCGGATTTCTTCTTTCCTCGGTCGCCAAGGAACGCTCGGCTATAGGGGATGATGAGGAGAGGGTGCCGCTACAGCCAATGGAAGAAAAACGGGGGATGAACTTGGGTTATCGATCGTGGGTGCCCTAATCGCCTGATCGATTAAAACGAAACTCCTTTTTGAAGACCTCTTCTGCCGCTCTTTCTCTCTCTATTATATCGCTCTATCAGGGTTCCTGTCCCCATGTCCAATAACCGGTCGCTTGCCGCACCGCACGGCGTTTGGGCTTTATATAGTCCTCTTGTCATTGGTTTACCCCCATGACCTTGCTCAATTTTATTTTGCCCGATATTATGAACTAACCTCCACGGTTGATCGGTGTAAATATTCATGATTGTTAAGAATAAGTTCATAATACGTCATCCTAATTTTTTATATCGTTTTAATTGGTAAGGGAAAGAGGAATTTTTTAATAAGAGTTTGGATTTATGGTACAATTGAGAGTTTCGTTAAGGTTACTGTATGTTTCTAAAAATGCTAGTGAGAGAGATTGTATTTAGCATATTTATTCCCTTATAAAACGCGACCTTTCCTTGTGCACTGATGCCTTTATGAATGCCCTATCGCCCGTCCAACTAGGCCAAACTTTTAACTCTTAAATATTTACGAAATTTGTTTTCAGTCCAACTTAACAAATTTTCAGCGTCTCATTTATGTTCACGTAAATTCATAAGATATGTTCCATAAGTTTGTCACTGGTTACAAACTGGAGCTTGTCATGAAGTGATAACCTAGGTCATAAAACCACGCCTGGTGAGGCACTGTCAAAGGCTTAGTAGAGAATCAAAGGAAGTAAGTCTCTAGCATTACGAACTTTTATAGGTAATGTCATACTTATGGAACATATCTTATAAACTTATTGTATTTAATACGGCACGTGATTTTCAAAGTAGAGTTCCTATTCGTATACACGTATGTAGTATTAGTTGAATTAAGTATTATACGCGACACATCAATTGAATAAGCGCCTTAATTAGAATTCTAGCGTCTGTAAATAAACAATTGTTAAAATGGATCAAGCGAGATTCCTTTGATGCTATAATATAGTCTATCATCTGGGACGAGTAAATTCGGCAGCACCCGGTATATCTTTAACGTTATTAGGTATCTTTAAAATACAATTTAGTTAAAAGGAAAACTCTCTCTCTCTCTCTCGCGGAGCGCCTTGTCCGTCGTCCTAAGGGGGCGTTATTCGGCGCCCGCCTCTAACTAATAAACGGCAACAACGTTAATGAACTTTAGCTTCACGGGCCTTTCCTCCCCCCTCACACTCCCCTCCCCTTTTGATCAATGAGAATTCGCGGCTTTAAAAATTGAGTGACAAATTTTCTCTCTATCCTCCGGTTCTAGCCTTTCCACCCCCAAGATTTCCCTCCCAATTACATCCTTTTGGATCGCCTTTCTCTCACTCTCTCTCCATGGTCTCTCTGTTAAAGCGGAAGTTTTAACTCGATTCTTTTCATCCCCATCTTTCCACTCCCTCTAGTTCTCGTTCCTTAAATCAATAGCTAACAAGTTTCTCATCGAGAACAATTAGTGTCAATTAACGGGAAACTGGGCTCTCTACTAATCGAATCCTAGCTAGCATCCATTCGTTTTCCGGCGAGCCGAGCTTTAACGCTATAGGGACTAGTTCCTCCGCATCACCAACCTATATCTTTTCCCTTCCCCCAATGGGAGATTTCGTATAGGAAATTTTAAGAAAACTAAAGTATCGCTCCAAGCAGCTCAGCTTCCACGAGAAAATTATTAGTCATTCCTTTATTCTCCGAATATTTCCATCCTTTTCCCAAAGTATCGTGAAACTATTGTATTAATCCATGAATATTATTTGTTACTGATAAAATGTTCTTTAAAGTGAGTTTGTTACATTATTTTCCATGAATTACAATTGTAATTTCGTGCGCCAGCTCTTTCAAGTGAAGTTTAGTTGTTGACTAATTATTCAGGGAAATCTCAGGGAAATTTATAATTTTTTTGGAAAATTCTGGGAAACCAGGGAAATTTATGAGACTATAGAGTAAGTTTGCTCTGAAAGGGTTTTTCAAGTAAAAAACCCTCCTGAAGCTTTTACTCGAAAAAATATTTCACGCATTTATTAGGGTTCCTTGCACCTGGAAATGTCAGGGAAATATATGGGAAAAAACCTGGAATTTATATGGAAATCAGTTTTTCGAAAGTTAACCCTGCTGGGACTCTTTGTCTGAGTCAGTGCCTTTTGACATCTAACGTTTTCTGGTTTTGACGAAATTGGGCGTCAGATTTTAGCATGAATAAGTGTTTTTCCCTTCAAATTTTAAGAACTTAGTATATTCTTGGAAAATTTTAAGGAATTCTCGGTGGTCTGTGTATCGTTCTCGTTTAAATCTTTTCGGGATCTAGCTAGCCGCCGCGGTATCGATTTTTATATTCCCGAAATATTTGCTTCGGACCCCCAAAACCGAATTTAATAAATTATACGCTGGTTTAGAAATTGAGGGAAACAAAATTCGGAAAAGGGGGATCCATTGGGTGTGAGGTCGAGATAATTGAACGCTTGACGGTTTTATTCTTACAGAGAATATTCTCTCTCTCTCTCGCTTTCTCTCAGATCGCGTAAAATTTTATTCTCTTTGAAGGTTTTAGAAGGATATAATCTTAACAAAGACTGGATTGGAAAATGGTACGGGTGTAGGGGGAGGACGGAGAAAACCATGTTTAATATTCCATAGATCATTTTACACTTTTGGGGGGGGGGGATAAAAGTTTAATCGTTTCGGGACTTAATTAATTTTTCGGAGGGCCCTCCTTTTAAATATTTATTCTCTTTTAAAACTATAAGCTCGGGTTTGCTGACTCCATAATTTTATTTAATTAAAAGAAAAAGGGAAAGATGGGGGAAGGGTAAAGGGTTAAGTGTATTAATTGGTAAATGGGGGAAAAGATGATCAAATAAAGATTGAAAATAAATTATTTTAAGTGGTATTGATAGCGGTTAAATTTTAAGGAATTTTTGAATAATTAAAATTAAGATGTTGTTTTAAATTGATATTTATTTCTTAGTAATGATTTTGATTAGCATCCTTATATTTCAAGTTAAACCACAAGAAATACAATTAACATTAATTGTTACGAGTTAAAACTGTAGTATGCCCCTTTGGTGCCTCTTTTTCTCGAGCACCGGTGTGTAGCGGGTGAAACACTTTTACAGGCGCGATAGTTTTCTTTTGAAGCTATTGATATTTTTCTAATCAAATAAATGCAATTAATAATTTAATTTAATTAATAATCGGGGCTAAATTAAATTAACCTATAAGAAATCGATATTAATAGCGCAACCCCTAGCTGGTTTCAACCTCTCTCTCTCTCTCTCTTGAATGGAAGAAAATCTTTTTCCTTCTTTTTATCTTTTGGGTTACTAGTTAGCTTGGCGGGAAAGCAACATGTGTCTTAAAGGTTGAATCACTTCATTGGCTACCCACCCCCACCAAAACCATACCTCCTTAGTCCCTACCACCTTTTTTTTTTATTTCGTTTGCCACTTTTGCGGGGAGAGAGAGGTTTGCAAGGCCCTCTGTCGCCCTTTTTCCTTATCGACCTAGTTGCTCTCACAGACTCTCTTACTGGTCTTGTCTGCTAAAACCGCTCCGCTCCGCTCTCTCTATAGCTCATCCACCCACCTCACCTTCCTTCCTTCACCATCCCTCCTTTTTGGAGGAGTAGAAAAAGGATAGAGAATAAAAAATATCCTAAGAGGATGGAGACGAGAGAGAGCGAGAGAATAGCGCCCGGAGTTATGAAAAAATAACCCTTTTTTTCGTGTGAGAGAGAGGTTACTTCTTTTTGACCTTATACAGTCTCACTTTGAGTCACCTTTGATTTTATATTTTTCTTGATACAAAGTTGATACAATGTTAATGTCTTTATATTGCTCTTTCCTGGGATTTGAGCTAGGGAGTATCGTCTTTAACTTATTATCGGTTGAAATAACGACACCATCCATATTTGGAATCTGGTTTCGTTTAGAGTTATTAATGGAACAGTACATCCTTGTAAAATACTATACAAAATAACTATCTACTTGCAAGCATTTAATTTTGCTTCGTTATCGTTTATTTATTTATTTTATTTTAAAGGGAGTTTGACAGTAATCTATTCGTAGGAAAATTTAGTAGAATTAAAATACGAATTAAATAGTTACTTTAAGGATTAGCATTAAATTTGTTTAGTAAGGAAAAAAAAGATAGGTATATTTCATTAAAGGGAGTATAAACCTCTTTGAATAAAATGTATCTCTTTATTTTTTTATCTTAGGAGAACTTTAAGGAAATTAAATTTATCCATTCCAGTAACCAGTTAGCCTCCCTTTTAAACTATATGCCATATTTTATTTTATTTATCAAGCCAATATAAATTTTCGACGCTTTGGAATTCCCCCCCCCCGGTTCTATTTATTCATCCCCCCTCTTCTACATTTTGTAAGACTGTAAGATTTAGTGTAAAGCCAGTTAGTTTTGGTTGGCCTGGAGGAACAGGTAGATCGCTTATCGTTGTAGCTAATTTATCGTTGAAATAAGGCGAGCAATGATTTCTCTTTTCTCTCTCTCCCTCTCTCTCTCTCCGAAAATCCAAATTCACCTCCGTTTGGTATATAAGGTTTATATCGCGTCCGACATATATTTACCTTTTCGTATATTTATATATATATATATATATATATATATATAGTTTCGAAAGCTGCCTCAGTAAATAAACCGATTTGTCGCTAAGAATAATCGTCCCAACGACTTTCTATAAATTGTAATGGAACAACAAATTCTCAGCACGACTTCAAACCCGCATGCAGCCCGGGGAGACTAGATTTAAGGACCTTGTTCAACAATATTAGCAACAATTCCTAGGCCTAACCTAGAACCTCTTCAATAAATTGCATTGTTTTCACCCAAAAATAAATTTAATTTTTTTTTGTTACCCTTAATTAATTTTTTGGGAAAGGAATCGAAAATGAATTTTTTTTTTGCGTGTGGCATTCTGTCTTCTAATTAGCGTATTTTGTATGAAAAATGTTAAGTCCCCGGGACATTTACTTTGATTAATCATTTTTATCCACCCCTATTCTTAAATGAGTACCAGGGTATTAAAAATTTTGGATACGATGATGAGACGTACGCCCCTGCTTCTTTCTTTGTGTTTCTAGTAGTAGTTAATTAAGCTGCGTTCGACTTACCGTAATAATGATATAAAAAAAGAAATTTTGGTAAAACATTTTTGAAGAGGGATGTTTTGATCCCTTATCCCCCAAAAAGTTGGGTTGCTTGGCCTTTTTTGGAAAGGTTTGGGGTGCGATCGAGAAGAGAATGCGACGCGATGTGTGTATGGGGATTATTAAAGAAATGTCAAAAAGTTTTTGGATGGCAATAGGGTCACGGATATCCCCCCAAGTGATATCACCCCCCCTCCTTGTCTCAAAGAGAAGCATGCATGCACGCAGTTAATTTCCCAACCGATATTCCTTCACCAACATTTTTGGGTAGTGTGTAGAGTTCAAGGGTTAAAGAGTAGGAGGGGTAAGGGTTTAGGGAAGAAACTAGATTTGATTGGATCGGTTGGGAACTCATTTTTCTTTTCCCCGGGTGACTCCATATACGGGTGTATGATGAACTACAAGCTGTAGGGCTTGTCGAGGGCTTCGTTTTTCGACTGGCCAAGCATACAGTATAGTGTGAGGAAATTTTTGTCTCGTTCTCTCTCTCAGGCACATTTGATGCAAATTTTTCTTCGTCTCTCTTACTCGATACATTTTTGGACCTCTTACCCCCTTCTTCCTCTCTCTCTCATTTACTCATTTCCTCCTATCTCCCTGTCGTTTCAAGGAAAAGGGGATTTGAGTCTTCCCTTCGAAAAAGAAGTTACGTAAGTGTGGCGGCGTTTCATCTTGATAAGTTAGTTATCTGAAAGGTTAAGATCTCAAAATTTAAACGCTCCTGCAGTATTGGGGGGTGACGTGTTTGAGTAGTGTTGCATTTTCTGTTAGGAATGAATTTTTGGGAGATGTCGCCCGCCCGCGCGCCAGCCAGAGATGGGGGTCCAGGGAGAGGAGTTCCAATACACCTCCCCATCCCTGTGCTTCTCCATCGTTCGTACATCGCTACTTTGTAACAGTAATTAGTGCCATGGAAAAATGAAGGAAGGGAATGAAAAACAGTCAAGGGAGGATGCTGGATGACTGGGGGTGATGGTGATCTCGCGCCTCTTCTCTTGTCTTCTCGTATAGCAACCCAATAAGAAGAGAGCTATAGGGTAGGAGGGCAGGGAAGGGACATTCATTTTCATTTTAATCAAAGACATAATCAATGATTAACAGGATGGAGTGAAGTTTGAGGATTAGATCACGTTATGGTTGCAGTCTGTTTATTTTTTAATTACAAGAGCAGTCCATTATAACGAATTACCTCTAGAGTTAGCTCCCCATCAAACCCTCTGTCGGAAATCTATTGTAAAAATTAGTAAACATTGAACATGCAAGGTTAGATAGTTTTTATTGGGAATCAAGTATTATATTGATCCTTTGTCGGGGGGGGGGGGAGAACAAAAACAGAGAATATCGTTAAGTCCAATCAATTTGTGAATGGTCCCTCTTATCTCCTTGTCGTTCAGGGCACTCTGGACGCAGCTAAGGAAAGGCTACTCTGCATATCTTTTTTCTTACGAAGTTTCTTACCCTCATCCCCAATTGCTATACTCTCCTCATTTCTTCTCTTCCCTTCTCTCCATCCATGTATCCCATCGCACCCCGCGTTCCTTGTCTTTCGTCTCCCAATGGCCCCTTCCCCAATCACCCCCCTCCCAGAAACTGTCAAATCGCCAACCGACCCCCTCCCTCCCCTTCCCTCTTCTCTTACGCTCTGCACTCTGAAGTTCATATACTCCGGCATCATTTCCTGTCTGACACGATGTAACAGAAGGGGAAAGAATGTCATTGCCAAAGATGGAAGCGTGGGCAAGCTTACTGGGGGGGGGGGCGTTTTGGGCGCTAGGCTAGTTGGGGCATGGAAAGAACCCAATTTTGTCAACCCCCTTTCACTCTTTTATAGGCAGGTCCCATTGGCCCCAAAGGATTCTGATGAAATGCAGATATTAATAACAATGCTAGCCTTGCTTTTGACAGAGATGAATGATGCTAGACCAAAAGACACCAAATAAAGAGTGCTGGAGAAGAAGTATAAGGGGGTAGATTGTATTAAGCCATTTTCGTCGTTGAGCTAGCTACCCACCGAATAAAATCACTCCCTTCTCCTCCTTCTTTCCCCTTTACTCCTTGGAATTTTTTATGTGGAATTTCCGTATTTTTATACACCCCAACCCCCCGCGTGGTGGCCGATAGATGGCTGTAGTCTCTGGTCGCGTAGAGACAAATCAGCATGCAAATGAAGATGCCCTTTTCCACCCCCCCCCAAAAGACGGTTTTACATATTTTTCATCCCTAGCGTTTATCGTTGGCAAAGATTATAGAACTATCGGCGGGGATGTTGGAGGGATGAGTTTTTTTTTTTTAAAAATGTACTTCTTTTATCTTAAAGAGTAAGGAGGAGGCTCGTATATCAAGAAAACGTCTCCGGACTTAAATTTAATGCCCAAAGCGATCCATGGAATTTCTATATATAAATATATATATACACCCATCTTTTTTATTCTTTCTTTTTGGATAGAGCTGATGGGATGATGTCTCTCTCCTTCCCCCCTCCCCTTAGCTCCTAGATGTAGAATCAAGATTATGAAAGCATAAGTAAATAGGGTTATGTACCAATACGTTTTAGAAATATCCGTAAACCTCCTCGGAACTGATTCTCTTTCTATATGTGTAGTTCCCTCCGCGCAGTCATGACTTTTTTTTGGGTTTCCAACATGGATAGAATAGCCTTTGGGTTCGTTTCTTCTCTCTCTCTCTCTCTCTCTCTCTCTCTCTCTCTCTATCTCTCTCTCTCTCTCTCTCCGGCGCGTGCATCAGTTTTGGGAAGCTCAAGAGCAAGGAGAAGGATGGATAAAAATGTTTTAAAATCTTTGGAAAGTATAAAAACGCGTCCTTTCGCTCTATCGAGCATTTTTACTATATGGAAAAGATGGAAGAAGGAGTAGGATGGGCAAAAGAAGAAGAAGAAAAACTCCTTATAGAGCTAGTTTTCTCCTTGATCTTCCATCTTTCTCTCTCCCTTTTCTATCTTTTCTTGGGATGCCGAAGCTCTCTTGGTCTCTCTCGCTCGGTGTGTTCATGCGGTAATTTATTCTCGATGTTTATGCGTAACTGAAACTTGATCCATTTTAACCGAAACCTTTTTTCTCTTCTCTCGAATTTTGTTCACGGTTTATTCTCCCGCGTATTTCTTCATTCTTTGGAGTGAAGCCGTGAACGATGGACCCCTTTAGGGGCTGAAGAGTTTTATTTTTTTTTTTTTATTTCTTAACTTTACTTTTATATTTCCGATAAATGCAGTGTAGGGTGGGTGTTTTATGATAAGTCTGCCATAAAAGTAAAACTAATTAAGTCAAATTCGTGACTATTAGGGGCCTATCAATGTTTGAGAGTCCGTTTCTTTGTAACAAAATGTTGTAGACCCCCATGTTCTTAGTGCACTTTTAACTCAGTTTCACTCAAAGAACACAGCACCCTTTAACTTATGGCATACTTATTAGAAACACCCTGTATAATGGGAAAAGGGTGTGAGAATGTTTTTATGACTTATAACTGATTTGAATTAGTTATTTTCACTCGATAAAAATGAGAGATCAAACTGAAAATATTTTATTTTACAAAATGTTGTTAAACACATCTTGCACAGCCAAATATTAGACAATACGAAACGATAAAGATAATCTTAATTAACTTCTACTGATGTTGTCTCTAAATCAAACCGAGCGCGACATTAATTACTCAATTAACTATACGCCAATACATAAAGAATGGTAGAGGGAAAAAAATCATATACTCTAATCATTCCGACGAATCGAAAAGTCGAAACTTGATATTTGAAAATCACATTCGATGAATCTGGATTATGTCAAGTATTTGGAACACATTATTAGTCTTAGACGCCGCCCGTATGGTGCATGCATGGGGTGGGGGGGGGGTGACTCATTCTGTATTTACGATTAGTCCATAAAAAGTAATTGATGTCGTCTCTGGCTGCATGCGGTCATATGCTCGTTTCCCACGATAGCGAGTCCCGATATTTCTCGATGAACAGTTAGGATATAATAATTAGCGTTGACTTTTTATATACGTTTGATATTTTCCTTGTCTAGAAACAATGATTTTCTCTGTTGGTCGCCCGTGTTTTCGACGCCGTTCAGACCAGAACTGAAACCCTCTTTCCCCTGCTCCCCCTTATCCCTCATCGGTTTGTTATTTCTCTTCTTCACTCTCCATCTTTGTTTGATGTTTTACTGGTCGTCCGGAGGAATATTAGGACCCCCCTCCCTGCAGTGCCAACTGCGTTTAAGACGTTTTTTTTTGACATCATTGCTATTCCGTCAACTGAAGTCCTCTGTATATTCCTTTTTTTTATTTCACCTCTGCACCGCAAATATATATAGGGACTTTTTGCGTCTCCTCTTGACGCCCTATTGCCTGCCTGCCTTCACGACCATGCGTTTTTCCGAAAGCGATTTTTTATTTGATCGGTTAAAGTCAACAGTATTAAATGTCAAAAGAGAAAGAAAATGTAAAAAGAAAGGGGGGACACAATGTCTGCGTGACGCGAAATAGTTCTGTTGCGGTTTGTTTTTTTGGAATATATAGGAACGAAAAAATGTTAACAAATCAGTTACTAGCGTCATGGACGCCAAGGGCCCCTTGCCCTTATGATTTAACGCCACTTTTTTAATGATACAAAAAGTAACATTGTTTAAATTAAATTTATTAAACCTTATCAATCCCGGAATAATTTAGAAAAGAAATCAGTTTATATTCCCTTTAACAAAATTCTTTATTCCAAGTTCTAAGAAATTGGGATTTTTCTTAAAAATAATATTTCTAAAAGAACTTAATTTCTTTCTCCCTTATTGTGTTTTTTTTTTAACTTTAATTCTCTTTAATTATTGATAATAACCTTCTTAGCTGGAAACGCAGAAATAAATGTGCGTTTCGTTTTTTTTATTTTACTTTCCCCTTATTTAATTTCTCTTTCTCCGCTATAAATTCCGTTCTAATTTATCGTTTCCCCAAGTTTTAATTGCGTTAATCGCTTTTTAAGGAAAAATGGTGGGCGCTATAAGGGAAACGGGGAGGGGGGCAAAAGTAAAGAAAAATATGGACACGAAAGGCAAAAAGAAACTAAAAAAAAACCATCTCCTTTTGGTAGAAATTCAATTCTTTTCTCTCTCTCCCACTCTAAAATTTTAATTTCTAGTACCTTAATTCAACTTTAACGTAAAAACGAGAGACTAGATGGCGATCGTTGCTCTAATTAGGAATAGAAGTGAAATAAGGCCCGCCTTTTTCCTCTTCTCTTCTCTTCTCTTCCTATCTTTCCTCCATCTCGATTTTCCAAGGTTAGAATATTCCAAAGAGAAAGGCAGGGAAGATGCTATATAAACATTATCACTGGTAGACTTTGAACTTGAAATTCTCCATTTATCCACTGAATTAAAAGCAGTATTATAAAAGGAGGTGTATACTATTGGGATGAGGTGTATTTAATAACAAAAACCGGTATCCGTAGCTTTTAAATGCATTGGTTCTAGTAAGGAAAACATTTTTTCGGATTAGGGAAAATTGTACTCCCGATTTGTCTTGACATTTTAAGGACCTTTTCTATACGTACGAGTATAGAAATTTCCTATTTACATTAATGGTCAAAGTACTTGATGCAATAATAAGCGGCTTGAACGATCGTTTCCGGTCTTAATTTCTGTTCTATAATTGTAAGAGACGTATGTACGCGGTTGTAGTATGTATAAAATAACCACCCACAGCTTGTCGCCATTTCATTGCAATTGGAGTCTAGTTTCATTCAAGAAAACTTGGGAGGGAAAAAGATGGTGGGCCGCCGCATTTGGCTATTACACTTCCTGTAAAGAATAAATAAAAGTTAATTTGTCAATTGCCACTAATTTAGCTCAACGAAATGTTTTACGCGAGCGAGTGGTTCATATAAGTTACGAGAAAGAAAAGGAGGTGAAATTTTTATCCAATTTATCTCTGCAGACCGAACCGTAAATTCTATTCCAAGGACTATGTTTATTACCAGCTCCTCCTTGTTTTTCAAAGAGATTTTATATTTTTGCGTTTAATTTCACTTTCAAATATTAAAAATGTGCCATATCAAATTAGCTATTATAATGAACTAGAGAATATGAGCTAAACTAAAATAATATATAGTCAACTTATTTGTGACGAATGTCCAAACGTCCATACATTCGTGTTTAGTACTACCATAGAAAAGGGCGTTGAAATCTCTTTATTAACAGTCTTGTTTAAAACATTGAAAGGAAACTTATTTAAAACAGAGGTGGATACGTACGAAATCCCTTTTATTGATTTTAAATGAGAGCGCGGTTTGGTTAGTTAAAGAATGAGGTAGAAGGGGGTAGAAAAGGGAGTGTGACTGTGGGTTTGCGGGGTTTGGCTGGTCCGGGAAAGGAAAAATAATTGTTTACGTATATATATGTTTGGGATGTGTGGCCATGTGGTCTCGCGGGAAGATAGGATGGAGAAGGAGGGTTCCACTCATTTCCTTTCCTATCTTTCTCCTCTTTGAGTCCCAATGAATTCTCTTTACCGAGCGCTGGAATCCCCATTGAAAATATACAAGTACTTACAAAGACTAGGATTGGCTTCTCTCCGTTGTTACACGTATACAGACAGATAGGAGCTTCACTAGCTGCATGGGATAATCGATTTTTAAGAACGATTATTGCTTCACCACGAAAAGCGACCCACCGATTAGATTCGCTTGTCTGATTCGGTTTCCCTTTCTCGTATTTTCTCTGTGGAAGTAAAGTTCCGCTGGCCTTTTCCACAAAATCCCAATTGGCCTTATTCCTGATCAACGCCACCGAGGCGTAGCGGCGACTTTTGGAACTATAATAATACGGTAGCCAATCAGAGGTGGCGCTGGAGTCGATGGACTCTGATGGAGATCTGTTATTTTCTCTGTTTTGATTATTACCGCTTCAACTTCAAAAAACATGTTTTAACTAATTATTATTAACCTAATAATCTCCAAATAGACCAAAATCGAATGAAAACTTACTCCGAAAGTCTTATTTCATAATATTAGACAGAATAAGAGAGGTAAAATCAACTTTGTTTTAATACTTTTGAAACCATATCGCTTGTTAAGCCTTGGCTATTCACATGATTCAAAATAGAGAAAATAACAGATCTCCATCAGAGTCCATCGACTCCACCGCCACCTGTAATTGGCTACCGTATTATTATAGTTCCAAAAGTCGCCGCTACGCCTCGGTGGCGTTGATCAGGAATAAGGCCAATTAGAGGGGGAATCGGCGAATCACTGATCATTGAACTTAAATTCTCAAACCCTAGCCAGCTTTGCTCTCTTTCGAACGATTTCCAAGAAGTCTTAGCCCTCTTTCGCTTTTAAAACTACCGGTTTATTTACGCGCTAGATTCCAAATTAATCAATGATTTGTGGTCTTTTGTTACAAATCTCAATGGAATCGCTGTGGTTCCTAGTCTTTCTCGAAAGATGGGGACTGTCTATGGACTGTATATGCGAAAGTGTTTATTGAGTCAGTCGCAGTTTGCTTTTGTATACCAACTTTTTTTCCTGGGTAAGATTCCAGTAGGCCAGCGTAAATAGAGCTCATAGACTTCAGTGGGCCCTTGGAAATCTCTAGGTAAGGTGACCCACATGGATCGGTTTATTCATAGGCATTAGAACATAGAACCTTAGACAAACTATTTCGAGGCAGGTCTCGCGCCTTTTTTTTCAATCTCCCCCTTCGCATGTGTGATAGGGTGAATGGTACGTGGCGACCCTATCGACGAGCGAAGGAGTTATTCAATTTGACCACACTCGACGCTGTTTAACTTCTAGGGTTAACACGGGGTCAGTAATATTTTAGTTTACCTCGCCACCAGTTATTAACCCCATCACACGTGCGAATTGCTTCTGTCATAGAGCAGTGTGTACTCAACGCTGAAAATTCAACCGTTTTCTTGCATCTCTATGAGTTTATCTATCAATGCCACGTTTTTGGAATTTCTCTACCTTCTCTGAGGGCATACTCCCACTGACTCGCAGAGAGCAGAGAGTGATCCCGAAAAGAAAAATCTAAAAGCCCCTTAAAGTTTTCTTTTCGTAAAAGACGTATCTTCGAGATGCTAGCGTCATCTTTTGACAAGGGTCGGAAACTTTGATCTTCGGAAATTAATAATATTTTTTTTTAGGGGAGGGGAATTCATCCGTATATCCTTATATAATATTAGATTCTAATATATAAATGTATACGTTTTTTGGCCTTCGTACCAAGGCCCAAGGGAAGGGATAAAGTTTCTTAGAAAAACAGCATCAGTGCCATACCATCTTGGTTCGTAATGTGACATTTTATATTGAAGATTTATGGTACTATAGCTTCGGAAGATTTCCTTTTGTGTGACAAGAATAAAAAGGGAATCAGCAGTCAGCTAGAGATCTCGGAAAAATATTCACTCTTCTATAACTATATTTGGGTCAATATTTTTCTTGGAACTTGGAAGTTCTCTCTCCCATAAGTCATACATACGCCCGGGACCGAGTTAGATGAAGGGTATATGAGCGGATATAGCTACGGGCGTTGAATTCTTATCGATTTTGGGCAAAATATTATCGTCGTTAAAGCGACTAATATAAATGTCTAAAAAAAAGACAGTTCGCCAATCTCCATATAGCATGCATGTTTCGGGGATGATTTTTACCCCATCTCCATCCAGCCTCCATCCCTTCTCCTCATCCTCCGTCTTTCCGCCTCCATCCTACTTCCGCTTTTTTATTTCCGGACTTTTCCTCCTCCTCCTCCTCCTCTTCTCTTTTCCTAACCCTTCAGGGTTCATCTTCACCCTTTTTACTTTTGTACGGTTCGGTTCTGCTTCTCTCCTGCCGCTCTTCCTTCAGCGTACGTCCCATCTTCATCTCTATAAGCTTACACTCATCCCCTCGCCTTCATTCTCGTTTCCTCAAATGTATACTCGGGATAAATCAGGACCTTCTCTACTTCCCCTCTTCCCCCAATCTTATACGCACTCTTTCAATAATGTATGCCGAACGGAATACGCTGATCATCAAATGCCAGATATTGATTATTTTTTCTACCCCTTAATTTCGTATCCCCAAGGCACGAGGGAATATGATTTTTTTATACTCTCTCTCTCATTTTGAAATGTTCGGATGTTATTTATGGCGCAATTTTGACGTAATAGGTCTAGTTTTCAAGATATGGGGAAGGTTTATACAGTCAAAAAAAGATCCACTACCACATTTATAGATTTTTGAAAAAGAAAAAAAATGTCTAGTTTAATCGAAGTTTTAAAGAAATCTATCAATACTGTTTGTTATATATTTCATAAAAACTTTCGTAAAGTTCTTACGCGCTTTTCCACCCAATATCACTACGCCGTAGCGTTATTAAAGCTGAATTCTCAGCCTGAAATATCTTGCAGTGACTAAAAGAAATTGTACCGACGTATTTATGATTTGAATCATTACACACACATAGTTCATGAAAGTGAATATAAGTTCAACCCCTTTTCAAGTTTTTAAAATAAGTCTTTTTAAAAATACACAGAAGCATTTTTCAATACAGTGTCCCCATAAATATCTTCCTATTTAGCACGTGTCTCAAAAAATTTCGACATTCATTTTTTGCGCGTGTTTTTGTTCGTTATATGCCTGTTCATAAGATATGTTTCATAAGTTTGTCACTGGTTACAAACTGGAGCTTGGCATGAAGTGACGTAGGTCATAGATTCGAGGTAAAGCGACGTAGGTCATAGATTCGAGGTAAAGCGACGTCTGGTGAGGCGCAGTCAAAGGCTTAGTTAGAACAGACTAAATAGGAGAAAATGGACTGCAAAATTAACCACCGAGTGTAGTCTGCAATTCTCGCTTGTCGTTCTCGAACTAGCTCGAGCTGTAAGTCACCTGATAGCATTACGATTTAACTATAGATAGTGTCATACTTAGAGAACATATCGTATAAACTTATGCTTAACGATAATCATAATTCATCGGAAGAAATATATATTTTTTTACTTCCTTTTGTGTAAAATTTAAAAGAAGCTTCCATCCCCTTTTGAACAGCATTCAACATTCACCCCTTTTCACTCGGTAATCACGCGTATCTTTGATTTCTTTACCCAAATTCGCCTTTTCCGACTCGGTTTTTTTTGAAGGAATGAAATATCGTATCATTTCTCCGACTTATGATGGGGAAGGGTTTTAAATAACGCCTCAAAATAAAATTACGTTTGTATTACTCCCATACCAATTTAAATTTTTTTCAATAATGGGGTAACCCCGCCTGGTGCTTGTAACGACACTGTCGCCACCCTTGTATACCAGTATACGACGATCTCTATAGGGGTAGAAGAATCCTTTTCAAAAATGGTTTGTATAGTAAATTTGGCCCGTCAAAAATCTAGTTTAGTGTTTAAATCGGTTACCCTGGATGGTTGACTCGGTTGTTCGCCGTGTCTGTCAGAAATCTTCGAGATGCTTAAAGAGAAGCTGAAGTGCTTGTGTAATTCCCAATAGAGAAAATACGAATTTTGGGGTCAGAAAGAGTTGGCTCATGTTAGCTCTGTAGTCTACACTTTAGATTCTTGCTTTGGAGCATTTGGTTCGTTTTCTCCGGATTTACTTTTATAATTAATTGAAAAATCACCTAAAATGACATATCTTCTCGTTTATAATGCTCAGGGCCATTTTTTAATAAGGGTGATCTTGTTCGCGATAAGAAGCAACTCCAGACGGAGCCCGAGTTCACTACCCTTGGCAGGCTAACCAACTTGCCCCGCCTCTAGCGGTGCTTCTTGGCAAGACTTGGGATACCCTAATGGCGACCTTACCCCTGTGTGTTGGTTTCTCTGCATGTAATTTCCGAAATGGTCTATTCCCCTTACGTATTGGTATAGTTATACAAGAATTTTTTCGTTCGGAATTTTCGATAAACCACTTAACTCTCTCTTTATAAGCCACGCAGGCGGTGTCAGTACCCAATACACCACGTAAAGTCTTGTTTTCTTCATTTCCCCCTCAAAACCCTTTGACTTCGTAGTCTTTCCCCTGGTTTTTTTTCTCTCTCTCAGCTTCTCTGACTCCCGAACGATCTCGCGTTAAAGAAAAAATTCTTTAATAATTCGCGGTTATGGTTTTATAGGATAGGGGGATAAGGGGGGGGGTGAGCGGCGATCGCGTCGCCATCTCCGGGACGTTATTTCCAGGCTGTCGCATAGTAATACAAACGACATTGTTCCCATCGGCTCATTTGCTTCTGCAAATTCCGTTTTTTTTTATTATTTTCTTCTTCTCCTCTTTTTTTTTCTTTATTCATCGCGGGCTTACGCTTCGGAAAATTCGGAAAGGATAAAAATGTGCGGGTGGCATTCATTATTTCGCCCCAATCCCTTCCCGGCATCTTCCAGAGAAATTGTCGGAATTGTACGAGGATGATCTGTTAATGAATAGATAAACGGGGGAGAAGGTACAACTAGGGATGTTGGGATAACCAGTATTCTACTTCCCACAGTGTTAATCTAGTAAAGGCGAAGGGCTCTTCCTTTTCTCCTATTGTAAAAAAGCATCCTCCCGGACTTCTATAGCGTCCAGGCGCTCTTCATCTCATTGAATCTTTATTTCCGAGACGAAACAACTCTCAGGATTTTTTGGCCATTGAATTTTTCCGAAATTATACCCCATTTTTGAATATTTTGCTCGTTACCGCTTTTCTTTTTACTCCTCATCCCCATCTCCTCTCTTTGGAGGAAAGATGGGGAGTAATCGGGAGAAGATGAAATATAGGGGGGATGAGGAGGATGCTATGCGTGGAGTTAGTCTTGTATTTATTATAACTTCTAAGAACCATCCGCCGCTTTCTCTTCTCGGTATTATTAAATATGTATGACCCGGATAAATTTCTTTTTTATTAATAGGCAATTGTTTTCTCTTTGATATCAGGCTTATCAGAGCCAAAAATGAAGCCTTTGGCGCCGGATTACAACCCCCCCCTCCCACCACCGCCGGAAATTTAATATTAGTCCGGCCGGGGGGAACTTAGGAATAGAAAAATTTCACTTTTTTTTAAGGATTATGATTAAAAAATTGAAATAATAATGATTACAGATTATACAGTCAAGAAAAGAGATACTTTTATTTTATTCTTTATATTTTATTAAATTAATTTGGATATTTTAATATACCCCACATGTACGTCATTAATAGGGCATCAAGTTTACAGGATCTACCATAAATTAAGGACAGTGTTCTTTGGACTATTTTGAGTCGGAAATGTTCTGTGACATTTTTCCGTCTGGGGGGATTCTTCATTTCATCATCTCTTTGGAGAAAATTGAAATATTCGATATTGAGCTTGGTATTTAAAACATTTAAGCGTTGCTCGAATAGAGAAAGGGTTTAGTAGGGTATATCATCATTCTGTAGGAAGCGATGCTTGTATTCGCTTGACGTGTGGTGGGTGTGTGTGTGAACGTGGAAGAGGTTTATATTGGCGTTCCAAGCACGAGTAAACGAATCTACATAAATTCCTCTCGTGATGCCTTCGCGGCTTTGAATCCTGGTAGTGGTGGTGGTACAATATACCTCTCTCGCGTGACTGTATGGTGTGGTGTGGTGTGGTCATATCATACCGCAGTTACCACTGTGTAGTAATAATAATAATCGGTAACGCCCAATGCGTGCCATACAATTTATAAAAATTTTATTTTTTTTTTTTAAAAAATCTTTCTTGCCTTTATACATTTAAAAAGAAATGAAAAATAATATTTAAAAAATAAAATAACTCTCCCTAGGCGGGATGCGAAAGGAAAAATCGTCCAAACTCCTCCCTCGTTTTCTATATAAGCCCCTTAATGAAATAACTCTGCCTTTAACACACTTTAGCGGCGATTTAATGAATGAATAGAAGTAAACGTGCTTAGCATCTCTAGAGGCACGAATACCCGATGCGATGCGTACAGGATTTTTTTTATATTTATTTTTTTAGCTCCATTAGATTTTCTCGACTCGTTCCGTTCTCCGTGGCCGGCCGGAACCCGAGGTGATATTGTGTGGGTTGACGCCATAGCCGTAGCCGTAGCCGCCGCGGCGTTAATGTTATGGTTGGTCAAAAGAAGAGTAGACGCGTGCAAATCGAGATGCCCTTTTTAATACCTATATAATTTTCTAGCCTAAGTTACCCTCCCTATCTCTGCACCACCGACATTCACTATACCCTCCCCCCCCCCTCCTACGGAGCCTGAAATGGCATCATCATCGGTGGGTTTTTTTTTATCCGTTTAATCTTACTGCATGGGGTGGATTTATTAAACAGTTTTTTGCCCACCTTTATGTGTTTAAAGTAAAGACTCGTGGGACGTAAGGATTTGTGATAGCTTTATGTTGTGATTTAATAACGTATTGATTTTTAATCGAAATTATGCCTATAATTATTGGGATTTTGATATTTAATTGGGATATATTTCTAAACAGAAATCTTGGAAAATTCTGGGCGGCCAAAAATGTAAAAAGAAAACATTTTTTTTTCTTTTTAGTTTTTAAAATAACGTTTGCTCGATTCAACCGATTTCACTAATATTTAGTATAATGGTTACCTATATCCTATAGACTGTCCTTATGGCTTCGATTTTCCGCCATCTTTAAAAATGGCGCCCGAAACTAATTAAAATGTCCCAACACGGGGTTCCTTTAATATGAATTCACAACATAAACAAAATTAAGAACTATTTCCTGAGTTGGAAATGATGCGAAAAAGGCTCTTCATATGAACGGGTCGCGTCAAAACAATCTAATTTCTCCAAAAATAAAAACAAAATAAATATATATTTCAGTTACCCTTTAAACAATGACGCGTACCCACGTTGAATATTAATTTTAATAAAAACTGGGCGCCGATGCTTATCGGATGATCTTTTAAACATTTAAAAAACGCAATGAAGGGAAATTGCGCTCTATTTAAGTCAGGTTTGATTGATATATGGGCATATTTAAGACGATTGTGTATAAGAGCTTGAGTGAATTTTTATTATTATTTCCAAATATAAAAATAAACATTTTTCCTCCCCAAATAAAAAGGGTAAGGCGCTTGTATTTTTCGGGGCATTACCGGCTAGCTGCCTTCTTCTTCTGAATATCCTTTTCGTTGTACCTATTAAGTTGGAAGAAAAATGTTCCCGATTACGGAATTAAAAATAAGTTGGGAGTGAACTGTGGAGGATAAATTAGTGACCATTGTTTATGGCGTTGGCTTTTAGGGGGTGTGAACGCCGAACCTCGCGCCAAAAGTTTAGGGTGGATTTTTATTTCCTGACCATTTCTCATATAGAGAGCTTGCTTCGCTCGCAACACCTCTCTCTTCTCTATACACACTTAAAACTCCCTTAGCTCGAAAAAGCAATGATTTATCAAATAAACATTTTGGCGCCTCTCTCTCTCACACACACACACTCTCTCCTGTCTAGTTTTCTTTTAATTGTTTAAGCCTTGTTCTAGATATGTCTGTAGTGTAGTTCTCTGGATGGACACACTTTATGCCAAACGGAATGAACGAATCCCTTCCGTTGTAACTTTACGGCCAAATTTTAAATACCCTTTCGAAATTATACCTTTCTTTCATCGCTTTCGATGTTTAAAGAGGAAAGAAAAGATACATAGATTAGATAAAAATGGGAGTTAGATTGAACCCCCGCTTTTAATTCATTTGTCTGATTGCGATAAGGGATGGAGTTAAGATGGAGATTGAATTCTTCTATTATTGTTTTCCCTTGTTGCAAATTCTTTATAACAAACTAACAAAGTAAGAGTTTGTGATAATCACATCGACGGATTGAAACACCATCTAACGTTTCTGTATATGTCTTTATCAATAACTAATGCAATCATCAAAATTTCCTTACCCACATATCTTTACATTTATAGTTTGCCTCCAAAACAACACATTTAAAAAGTTTCAAACTTCAAAGTATTTTTTAACAACCTTTCGTTTTATAATGTCCGATGGTAAACAAGTGCTCATTTTATAGCTAGAGTTCAATGCTAAGAAATTTTCCCATGACCTTCAAGTAACCACTTTTAACTCAAAGGTCAGTTTTTACCCCTATAATGGTTATCAAACGAACCCCTAAATCGCCGCCACTCCTAAGTTTTATGACTTTGCTGGGCTAAAGGATATTTTTACACCCTAGTAACAAAATCATAAGTCGAACCTTTCAAATGTATTACTATAGCCTTCGCAATAGTACAGTATCTCTGTGCAAATACAAGCCTCGCTATACGACAATTCTTATTTTAGTTTATAGTACAATGTTATTCTTGAAGTTCTTTACATATAAATCATGTTTGACTTAAGTATTTAATAATCGAACCATAAAAATTCAAAGCTTATCTTTGAAAAAAGGTCCTGGGAAAACCCCATAGTTGGGAAAACCATAATTTAAAATATTATTTTAAGTATAAATTGTATCATAGCTTGTTGTGGATCGCCGGATTCCAAAACCCACCCCTCTGTCGCCATCAACTTCTCCTTCGAAGGGAATATCCCGAATTTTATCTTTTTCTCCTTTCTTGATGGTCCCCCGAAAGAAGCGCGCTGCAAAGTGCCTCCATCTGGATGCTTTATAAATAAAGGATAATTTTAGAAGTTCATCAATTAAAGTTCGTGTAAGATTTATTGCGTTAAAAATATGGAATTTACATACATGTAATTGTCATTCAGACAACAACCTGCTGGTATTCGCTGCAAAATCTTTACAGAGACAGAGACAAACACAAATATAATTTTAATTTATACTTTAAAATATGGGCTTCCAAAGACCTACTTTATCGCGCAATTAATTTTAAAAAGGCCATTTAGAAATATAATCAAACGTAAATTATCTATATCCATATGTAGACTGTATTTCTGAAATTTTAGCTTCAATTAAGCTAAAAACATTAATTTCAATTACCTAATTAATGTCTATCGATTTAATTTTTTTAAATTAATTAATTATTTAATTAAGTAAGTAATGAAAAGAAACGATTATTTATAAAAGCGACTAGCTCCTAAATAAACTATAACCAACTTTTAATATACTTAATTGAGCATACGCCCGTCATGAAAAATTGAGGTAAAACCATTTAATTTGTTGTTATAATTTGAAATACACGATAACCTCGTCCTCAATTTTCATCAAAAGAAAAAACCTCTTTTTTTTTCTTTTTAAATTTAAGGGGAATTAATTTAACATATAAATAAAAAAGGGTTTTTATAGGCGTAGCTTTTTCGTGCAAAATTTGTGAACTGGAATAATATTATATGGTCTACTATAAAGTTGTCGTGAACGCGAATTTTTCCAAATTTCTATCCACTCACTCACGTATATCATAACTTCTCACGTCCAGGGTGGTTTTGATTATACGTTGAAATCATCTCACAATTCTTCCTCTAAATCATTCGCAGTTTAATCTATCGTGAAAGTTAGACTTATGGCATCCTTTATACTATTTTCCTATAGAGGAAGAAATAGTTCAAGCAAACTCAATCTTGAAAATATTTCTTATATAATGTCGTAAAACGGCGCATTATAAATAAAGCGGCACGAGTTGAATTTATAAAATATATTTTTTATGGGATATATTTGGGGAAAAAGTATTTATCAGTACCTTACAAGGAGTATGAAATATTTCTTTAAAATAAAATTGTATTTTTAAGACTCTTATAGAGGTAAAAACATTTCGAAAAATTGGAAGATTTGAAAACATCAAATTTCATGGGAGTTTTTTTTTTATTTTATTTATTTTATGATACCATGCACACGAGTTCTTCTGGTTTATATTTAAAAGGAAAACTTATTTTTATGGACCACAAACGGACATACCATATCTAATTTTTCCCCTCTTCAAGAATACATTTCTGTATTTTATGTATCGGACCCCCCATTCCAGTTTAAGGGGCTGACCATAAAGATTTGGAGGACGTGGTCAAAAAAATGTTTAGTTAGAATTAAGGTTCGACACCAGGAGACCCGCTTTAAAAGGAGCACCAGCTTCTAAGAAATATTATCCTTCCAATCCATCCATACTTCTTAGGCTGATCATCACAAGCCTATGAGCCAACTCCATTATGATCAGATGTGAATTTGGGACGTTTAATTTTGTTGTAACCCCCAAAATTTCCGTTTAAAAATACCCTCAGGTGTATATATATACCCATAAAAACATATACACCCAAAGAGGTTAAGGTACAAAATATCCTCACTAGGGCGACCCGGCGACGTACTTCGTGTCGAACAGCGATACCAGGAAATCGTAAATAGCCTTATATTTTTTTTCTTCCACTCGGTCTCTCTCAGGTCCTTCGCCTTTAGTACAGCCAAGGCTTAAAAGGCTCTAAACTGGCGCATCCCTTTTCCTTATTATCGACTCTCGGGATATCGTAGTTTAGCCTAGCTGAACCTCCTGCGACAATTTCGGCCCACTCGATTTAATAACGGGTTATTTCCCGCGTATAGGAAAGGAGGAGAAGAGGAAGAGGAGGAGGGCAGACCGTTTTTAATACAGTTCGGCGGATTCGTATTAAACTCGATGTAAAACGCTTTTATATCTTTTCCTTTTTCCTCTTCCTTCATATCCTCCTACTCCTTCACCCTCTCCCGAATTTATTTCAACCTAACCCCGAAAATATATACCTACCGCGCTGTGTTTACTGACGTTGATAACTTTGTGTAACAAAATCTCTATTCTTATACTCAATTTTCTTGGGTAAATTATACGCATTCTCGATTACAGCTATAATAATTCCTTCTTCGGGAAATGGCTACTCTCCTATTTCCCATTTACTAAAGATCGCGCGGGTATTTGGTTCGTTCCTCTCTCTATACGACCCTATAGGCTAAAAATTATCCATTTTTACGACGCTAGCGTGTTGAGCTCTGCTTATCGACGAACTGAATTGTACCATACTAAAAAGAAAAAAAAAAATAAAGGTTCATTTTTAAACTGTTTTCTCTTGAGATTTTAATAAAACAGGATAAGGGTTGCCAGATGTTTTTATTCGGGAGTGTAGCCCAAATACATTCAAAAAACCGCCCAAATTATCAATCTTTAACTGATCGAGGATAAAAGTGTTTAATTTTGAAACTGTGTTTTCTTGGGATTTTAATAAAACAGGATGATAAGGGATGCCAGATGTTTTTATTGGGAAGTATAGCCCAAATACCTTCAAAAAACCGCCCAAATTATCAATTTAAACTAAACTCATGGAGGATATAAGGCAACTCTATCGAGTACAGGCTACTAGAAAAGTAGAATTCCGCCATAAACAGCTAAAAACACAGAGCCAATGGCGATCCTGTCTAATAAGGGAGATCCATAGGAGCTACACTGCATTGCATCTGTGTTGAAACAAATTTCAAGCAGGGATATAAACCCCCAACCAATAGCCGAAGTTTCCCTTCCCATCATACTTTGGTTAAATGTTGCGTGTAACAGAGTTTAATCGTTTTTACCCTCCAACAGGCGAAAAATTTACCTTTTTGCGACCATATTCGACTGGCTTCCAGGCGGACAAGAAAGGCCATGCAGCAGCCCATCTTTCCTATAAATGAAAATGATCCTGCAGTTATTTTATAGCATTCGGAGAGTTGGGGAAACTAAAAACTAATATAAAAGGGTGTTGCGAGCGATTTCGTTTATTTGGCCCCCCTGAAAACGAAGAAGCCCTTCATTCCTTCTTCCATTTTCGGTTTCTGTGACAGATTTATTAGTAAAAACGTTAAAAAAACTTATATCCGCGATATCTATCGTTCCAGATGCTCCTAGAGCAGCAGCCAGCGCCTTTTCCGTTTATAATGACGCTTATAATTTGTGTGTTGTAGGATTTTTGGCGTATAATTTTTATCATCCACCTTAATTCTTCTTCCCCGAAGCCCCTAGCTAGCTTTTAGGTTTTTAAAAGCTGTAGGGTTAGCTTGCCTTTCATCGGAGCTCGGTTCAAATGATAATAAAGAACCTTTTGGGTAGAAAACCTAGAGCCTAGCAATTAGAGAAAATAAAATTTAAGCTAGGCCTAAACCTTCATGGTATCCGAATCGTAAACTATAGCAAATTTTTTATTTTCGAAAATTTTTAAAATTTATTTTTGTAATGGAGAAGTGTAAGGCGAATTTTAGAACTATTCGTATAAATTAAACTCGGGTTTGTTTCAAAACGTATTTGAATAGAATAGCCGGGACTGTAAACGAGCTCTAAGGTTTTCTTAATTCGATGACCGTTGATAATAGGTTAGGGGTTAAAATGGGGAATATTCGGCGAACGGGGCGTGTAATGACTTAGGGAAGGGTTTTGTCTTTTAAAGATACCTTGTTCAAACGCGTGAGGCTATTTTGGAAAATCCCGACAGAATTTATGGTCATTTTACTCGGGTTAACTGCTAGCGATCTATTAGCGCTACACACCCCACCACCACCAAGGCCTTGGCTCATGCAGTTAACCAAAATTAACCGATTGTGTTCGCTAAGGCCTAACTGCTCTTCCTCTCTCTCGTTCTCTCTCTATCCGCTTTTCAGTTTTCCCTGGTCGCGCGACGCTCTCAATAACTTAACATTAATTCCTTTAATAAACAGGCGAATGATTCTTTAGGCGTTGGTTATGTTACATTGGAGCGGACGCGGGGGCGAGCGGGCGTAACAGGTTAAACATTTAGGTATAAATTTAGCATCTTGACTGGCAACGTTTATCAGCATCTGCGTGTATAGAGATTCTCTCATGGCGCTATAGCTGCTAGCTTCTCCCGATTGTAATCCGGGCTATCGCCTTTTCCTTGCTTTAATTAAGTCTTTCCCTCTTTAGATAGAGTAAGGCTCTCTTTGAGTATGTATACATCGTTTCCCAACACAAACTCTCTCTCTCTCTCTTTCACTCTCTCCTCCTTCATTCTTAGCTAATCTATTGAACAAGCTCGCTTCGAAGTATAAACCGTTCGGCGTTGTGAGCGGTACTTGTTTAAGATTAAGCAGTGATAAAGGGGTTTGAACGAGTGATTTAAGCGAAGGAAAGCGGCGTTCGGGTGACGACAACACCGGCCTGCAGACAACCTCCCTATAACTTACCCCCAGCCAGGTCAGGTTCGACACGAGTTCCTTATTAGCCTTTCTGGTTGCGTCACGCTTTACGTTATGATTTCCTCGTGTCTAAATATTTCTCAATACCTTATAGGTCTTGTACTATGTCCCCCCCTTCCCCCTAGCCCCATCTTAAACTCATCACTTGTTGAAAGGTCTTCGTTAAGGGCCTCGCGCAGTTTCTAAGATAAGTCTGGTTTACGTAAGCCAACAGTTATTGACGCGTTGCGAGCTATCAGATACTAAACAAAACGTGTTACGTGATATTTACGGCCCAATTAAGCCTAATTCTTGCCGTCTCTAAGCCAATCAATTTAGTTTTAGAGTATGCACTTGGTCGGCCCGCACTAGAAAACTTGACTGGTACTTAATAATAAGGAAATTAAGCCTATTTCTTGACAATCTTAAATATATCTTTACTTTACCTTAAGAACAAAGTTATATAAAAGAACTGGAAATAATGTATTTTTATCTTCTTTTCTTTTTCTTTTGTATAATTTGTAGAAAGAACTAGACGAGACCGCCACAGAGCTCGCCAACCGACAAGATGAAAGTGAAATATCAAGAAAGAAACTCGTCGAACTCAGCCGGGAATTTAAAAGAAGTACGCCAGAGGTAAGTCTGATATGAATATTTGTGGATTCCATGCAGCCCACACGTTGCATGAGTATACGCGCTTAGTATTGTTTACGCAAAACTTATTAAAGCGGGCAACCAGGATGACGCTCTTAATTCCCATTATGACTTTAAAAAGAGGGAAATAAAAAGGTTTTTGAAACCCATTTACGGTACTGAATACCGTTTCCGTATGTATTTTTCGCCTTTCTATATCCCAAGCTGAGATGAAGAAAACTTGGTATCTAACGCTCGTATATACGGTCCCGTAAAATTTAAATATTTTAGCAGTTTTCTCTCTTACCCCTTACACCCCTTGAAAACTTGCAGCAATAACTTAGCTCTTACGAAAGAAAAATCTTCAATTATTTCAAGTTTTAAAAATTATTCCCCGCCGGCTTTCAAAAACCGGATGACTCTATTGTTTTCCCCCCATTCTTTATATTATCCTTTTTCATACAATATACCTTATGAGGTAGTATTTTTACTACTTCAACAATCCTTCGGAAAGGATTTATATCTCGCTTTGAATTTTTAATTTTTCTTCTCTTTTGATTTGCAATTAGGCACTCGAAATAATGAAGACCTTCTCGCGTATTACTACCTTTTATCTATTCACCCGACCCTTTTTTACATTTCTTTTAATTCCTACCGGGGCTTCTATCCCCCCCAACTCGAAGTATAAACGCTTAGCTCCAACGACAATTGTAAAGATTTTCCCTTTCGTCTTCTTGTTTTTGCATGCATTTTGTCGCCGTACACTTGGATTAAAAATGGCTAGGTTCTATCGAATTATTTCTTTACTTTGTTGATTTAACGTTTTCTGAAGAATACCCATAATGCAATGGCTTCTTTTAGCCGTAATCGCTTTTAATTACTGATATATGTACGGCGAAAGTTAGTGTAATAATAACGTAAGAGGTATTACATTTGATAGGAGGGAAGGTACATTTAAGTTTTGATACTCGAGTTGAAATGGTGCATTCTTCTCTCCTATTTGCAATTTTTTTAAATGTACCTGGTAATTTACGGTGTGGAGAAAAGGTAGTTAAGAGGTTTTTACTCGCAACAAACCATCGACTTAATACTTAAAATACTTTTGTTTTTCTATATATTCCCCGTTTTGTTTTATGAATTGTTGATCAGCTTCTATGTTTTAGAGAGTGGAAGAAGCTCTTGGTATTCCACGCTTTACTTATAACCATCACACATATATTATAAATTTGATGGTGAAAGAAAACATATTTTTATTAAAATTTACCATCTCTGAGTGCTTTAAGGTATATAGAAAGTGTAGGTTGAGAATCAATTAGCAACTTGCTGTATATGCACTATGCATATCCACAACTTCATATTAATTTTTTTTAACTATTTATTTACATTTTTTTCTTACGTAATGATATTTTAAAGTTAAATTTGCCTTTGAGATTTAAATAATTTTCAAAGTGTACAAAAAATAGGCGTAAGGAAAATCGAAACTTGCCCCTTGATGTTGGCCTTTGAGTCGTACTTTGAAGTAAAGGGGCAGAAACACTTTTACAGGCGTTGATATAGAAATTTATATTTTCTATATTTTGATTTAAAAAAAATACGAAATCCCTAAATTTTAACACTGATTTACATCCCATTTTATCTAATTTCTTTTACATTCAACCTAAAACGAACATTAGATAATCCAATTACCTGTCCATGCAGCTCGAGGTATTTAAATTTCGAACATCTTTTCAATAAGCTTTCATACGAAATACCAAGAGTATTATAATGTTATTACCCCGCTCTTATAAAAAGGTAAAGAGCTTTAATGACTATCAAAGTTAAATAAGTAAAAAAGTGTATACGTATACGGTGTATAAACGTTGATGATATTACGGACCCCGATCTTTTGTATAAAAGCCAGCCCTTTAATGTCAGTAAAGGGACCAGCGCTTCGTTCCTGGGATTTGCTGGACCGTACCGTAAATATATACCAACCAAAGGGTCCAGGGAAGATGATAGTCTAACAAAAATCCTCTCTCTATTATCCCGAAAAAGTTTTCCTCGTGTAACTGCTTTAAATCCCCCGGACTTTCGTGTACTCCCTAAACACTATGTTGAGTTTAAGCTCGTGCTAATAATAACGAACGCTACTTGACTTTAGCTAAAAACTCATTACGAAATAACCACCGCTTATAACGGGAAATTTTTGTATTCAATCGCTGTTTTCACTATGGAGAAGAACGCGTTGCGTTACCACAAAATTAGACGAATTCTTGCCTTGTAGTTATTGAAATCTCAGGGTGGAATGTCTCTACCCGCTTATACTCTTCTTATTCGAAAGCAAAGACCCTTGAAGAGTATTCGGTGGCGTTCCAAGCGCGAAAAGGTGAATCCGTTTTGTCGACAATTTTGCCTTCTCCTTTTTAAAAGCTTCTTTCGTATGTGTACGAGAGGAAAAAAAAAGAACCTTAGCTCCCGAGCGTGTTAAAATGTTAAAGGCCGGATGGTAAGGGATGCTGTATATTAGCATCCCCAATTTCTAAAGAAGCTTAAGAGCTATAGGGATGTAGGAAGAGAGACAGGAGGAGTTTATAATCACCATCCTAGATAGAGAGTTAAGATGAGGATGGTGTATGCGTGGGTGAGAGGTAGACAGACGTCAGCGCTGCTGGACATAAGGGGACTCGAACCTTTCGCTTTCCTTTACTTTTCTATTAAAAGAGTTGATGAACTCCGATGACAGAAAACGACTCGTTATACGTAAAACCCGATGCTCAGTGTCCGATTTTATAAAAGTCATCAAGCGGCAGATGGAAAAAGGGATGGTGGCATGGAGAGAGAGGGTAAAAAGGATGGGGAGATTATTATATCTTTTCGGCAAAATTATTAGTCGTTCTATTATGACGCTCTCAACGATGATGAGGACCCCTTCCCCACTCGTTTTGCGCTTGGAAGAATTCACCGTATAACTTTAGTGGACCTGAAAAGAGAGGGATGGAGGGAAAAATCTTGGACCAAGCCCTAACTCCGCATGCCCTAGCTGGTTCCTTGAACGGGATGGGGTAAGGGTGTATTCCGGAAGCGATGGCGCCGCCCAGCTCGTCGGAAACTGATGCTATAGTGAGCTAAATGCTGGACGCGCCTGAATAAAAGGTGCTGGGGGGCCATCAGTGGAATGGGCTTCGATGGACCCTCGCCGAATTAAGAAAGCTCGAAAGATTCTCGGATTTTACTGGGCGAAATAGAATTAAAAGACGGTGACAGAAAGGGTTAGGAAAAAAGTTATTTAAGAGAGAGGGGTCCGATGAGGCCGAAATTCTTTTAAAAAGAGAAAGAAGTTTGGTGGTGCCGGAATGAAAAGGAACCGGCCAAGTGGTGATGAGAACAACGTAGCTATACACTAGAATGAAGGTGATTGGTGGACGGGATTTTTCTTTTCGTTTTCCTCTTACAGGATGGTTTTCGGAAGTGTATTAGGCCGGAACAGTGGCTGCCCTTTTTCCTCACTATTCCCTTCTAGGATTTTCTTCTTCCGTCCAATCTGGAATGACACTCTTTTGAAAGCTAGTCGCTCGTGAAAGTCGCCTGCCCGCCCTCCTTTTCTCCTAGCTAGCTTTGTCGGATAATAAAAGTCAACTCGTTTTAAATACTCTTTCCTTCTATACTATACCCTCCTCCTTTTTCGTCTCCGAGCTTGACCTCTCACGGACCTTTCCTCCCAGCTCGGATAGAATCTCCAGTAGTCTTAACACAGCATCCAAGATAGCTAGCAACCCTTTTTCTTTTTTCGTTTTCGACACGACTCGGAGAAGGAGTGAAGATGAAGAAGAAGAAGAAGGGTATCTCTCTTGCCTTGATGAGCTACTAGTACACTAGCGTATTAGGGAAATAGCTAGCGACTGGCCAGCTTTCTTTAGTAAAGGTATACGATTCCGTCGTAAGAAAAGAAATTGTTTCGTTGTCGTTCGTTCATTCGTTCGTGCCACCCTTCTCTCCTACTTGAAAAAGTTCTGCCACGTTCCAGCCAGGATCTAAAAGGGTAGACGATGGTGTGTGAATTCTAGCGTGCCAGCTCGGGATTAACACTTACTCTCCACTCTCCCCGGAAGTTTTCTATCAGATTGCGCCAGCTATCTCCTTCGAGAAACTTCTATTATCGGTGTAGCCGAAGCTCTCCCTTGTCTTAGCAATGCTAGAAATCTTGCCACGAATTCTTAAGAAATCATGCAAAAATCGGGGTGGGACTTAAAACAGTCAGGAATGGAGATAGAAATACCTCTCGGTGGAATCAAAAAAAAAAAAACTTTATTCGCTTCTCAAAACCCTTGCAGGTCTCAACTTCTCTTAGAAAGCTTCTTTCTGCCTTTCTTATCTAATTGTAACGCGTAAAATGAAAGTATCTTTTTCCGTCGTTTAGAATTAAAAGAGGATTGTAATGTTTTCGGGATTTATTTCATCAGTGGTATTATTTTTTGGCGGGTAAGAATATTCCATTTCACGTCCTCGTCGGCTACTAATTCCGGGGGATCGTAATCCGTATTTTAATTAGCAATTACCGGGTATTTTATAGTCTATTTGACACCGGAGCGAACTAATTTTCAATCCCGCGGGCTAGCGTCGAAAAACTATTCCAGATTGGGAATGGGGGACGACGCGGACCTTCCCTTATCCTTTAAGTCAACGAGGAAAAGAAAAGAGAAGAGGGTCCGATCCTCGGACGACAGGACAGGCCGGAGAGAAAAGAATTATTGTAGAGGGGAAAGGATTATAATAGCGGGCCTAGGATCTCATTTATCGCGTACTGGGAGAGGTTTCTAAGCCTCGGTATATATACGGGTGATGGGGGATGAATCTCGGTTTCCTGATAACTCGTTTCCTGCTGGAGGAAAGGGACCTGAATAGAGGGTGCCAAGGATCTAAGACGAAAGAGGGGAAGGATTCATTCTCTCCCGTTCTCAGTGAACTAAAAACATTTAATTACCGCATGCTACAATTACAACAATCTGTATTCATAAAATTGAATTCCTTCAGAGGGAGAGAGAGAGATAGAAAGGGAAAGAAGGAGAATGGAGAGGTTAGGAAAAGCAGTTTTCGAGATTTTCCTTTTTGGCACCCCTTTTCCGTCGTTCCTTTTTACCCCTTACCCCAAAGCATCCTTAGCTTCTTCGTCTTCGCTTCTTCTTTCTCCGTTTCACCTCTCTCTCTCTCTGTCTCTCTCCTCCTTGCCACTCCCTTAATTCCCAGCGTCTCCAAATCCCATAATGACCGAGAAAAGACCCAATGGGTGTGGGTGGGTCCTGACTTAGGGGAGGAAGCTGATATCGGAAGGCGAAGGGGAGACCGGGGGAGAGGAGGAAAATGCTCGCGCCACTGCATATTAATGACGCGATTGGGAAGTCGCGCGGCTCTTTTCGAAAACCCTTTTCTCTCGTCGTTGTCTTTTTGGATGGTGCTGGACGGAGAAGCGTGTATGGGGATGGAATAAGGTGCGTTTCGTCTTCATCCCCCTGGTCCGTCCCAGTGGCGATGATGCGGCTCCGGATTTGTTTAGGATTCCATCAAGCCTACGGAGCGTCTCAATTAAGTGATGTTTCCACATCAACAAACGTCCTCGATTATTCTCTTACTCCTCTCTCTTTCTCTCGCTCTCTTTGGGGGTACGGAGCAACCGAGGGGGAAATGAGAATGAAACTGGGATGCACTCTTTCATCTACCATACACGTTTCTTTTTCTTCGTCATTTCGCGTTCTCTCTTTCAGATTTTCCAATCTTTTACTCTTGGTCTTCTTCTCCCTCCATCCTCATCTTCTTTCTCGCGCGCTCCTTATGCCTTTTTGCCAATGGGGAGATACTCTTAGAGGCCCGTTGAGACTAAAAGAAGGTAAAACGGGATGGAGGGGGGTCGCGATTTTGTGTTTGGACGAACAGTTTCCATACTCATTCACGAACATCCCGAAAGGTGGTGTATATATATCCCGCGACTGTTATTGTGGGACTTTTCCGAGGAAAAGTTAATTTTTGTTTTGGTAAAGCAAGTAAGGAAGGAAGGCAGGGTCTTTTACGGTGAAAGGTAGTTCTTCGACATATCGAGTGAGTGGTAAAGGCGCGTGGGTCATTCGGGAATTGTATCGGGTTGTTACGTCGAGAGCCATCCCTCTTTTTAATTAAAAATATTTACCTTTTTAATATCCTCGTTCGGAAACAGTCCGGAATTAATTAAGAAGGGAGCCATTAAGAAATTACATACACGCTGCACGAGGAGAGAGAGAGCTCCTTATCAATCATATATAGAAATATGCGTAAACTTTTGAGAAGGACCGTGTTGTTTTAAAACGGCGTGGAATTAATCTTAATTCCATCAATCTGCTCTCAGCATCTCAGACAATATAAGCCCTTTAAAATTGTACCACCATCTTTCCGCCTTTTCAAACCCATCCCCACCCTTTTCCCGTTGTATCCCCTCAAACTCTTTAACATTCGACAAAGGCGTTTTAAAAATGTTGATTCTTCGTCCGAGAAGAATTCAATTTCGGAGAAGAGGGTCTGCTCTCTTTCTCTCTCTCTCTGTCTCTCATCTAGTTGGGGGATACGAAGTGAGGAGGGAAAGCTTTGGAAGGTCCGATGTGTGTGCGGAATGAGGGCTCCTTTTCATTTAACAAATCTTCGCGCTTGCCATTAATATGCATGAAGAACAAAATAGTTATGTTGAGCAGCGGCGATTTGTAATTGGAAGCGATTGGAGTCCAAGAGAGAGAGAGAGAGAGAGAGAGAGAGAAGTATATCGTATACATCCATAGAGACGACCAGTCGCCAACGCAACTTAAATTTTATAAGAGAAGGATGAAGGGGGAGCGTGCATGCAGGCGGTGGGGGGTGGCGTTTATATTAACTTAATAATTTCTGCAAACGTCAAAGGGTAGGGGAACAAAGCCCGAATCCTTTTCGCCACCAAATTTCTCCGGCATTCTTAATCTAACCCCCTATATTCTCCCAACCCCAGAAGTCTTCTCTCTTTCTCTCCGTGGCGTTGATTCGCTCGAACGCCGTCATCTGCTCTTCTCTCTCTCTTTTAACCCTTTCAATATCGGAATCCGAATATTTTCCCCGTCGGAAAAGTATCACCTAAAATATGCCGGGCACCGACCGGCCCTGGGTCTCCTCGCGGCATCAGGGAGAGAGAGGTAGAGAGAGAAAATCTCCCTCACACAACCTCCCCACCATCCCTATTTTAATTAAGAATGTCTCTATCGGCTCGGATACCGCGTCAAGAGCCGTTCATTCAGGCGTTACGACTCAGTTTGTTTACAGTAATCTCAATACGCGCCCATCTATGGTATATAGATCCCTAGCAGCTAGCCAGACCCATCCCTCTAGGTCTCGAGCTATACCTACTTACCTCCCCTACTTCTCTCTCGCTCTCTTTAAGTATAAACCTTTGGTATTCAATTAGAAACTCGTATAGATACAAAATACGCCACTCTGTGCCAGCCAGGGATGCGTGGGGGATGGTGTATGGGAAGCTGAGGCGGTTATTTTATATTGGCCAGCGGCGAGATATCGATAAGCAGATTGCGGTCGACGAAAATTCTTCCCCGTAGAATCCTGCAGGGAAGAGGCTGGAGTGACTGCGGAGAGGAGGATGAAGAGCGACGCAACAGCACTGTGCCCAAAAGAGAGCGTCGGGGTCCACCGACTCTTTTCCTTTTACTTCCTTTCCATCCAAGTAGCTACGTCGCGCCCTCGAGCGTTAAAACCAGTCAAGCTTTTATACCGTATATATTTTATATATATATATAGGAGACCACTATAGGTATTACTGAACCGTTCAATGGAAGGGATATGTCCCTAGCTATGTCCCTCGAATCGGACGACCGGGGGTCTTCCGGGACCTACTTTATAAAATCCGAAACGCTAGTCGTTTGTTGTCTTTTAATTTATTTAGACGATGCGGGGGGATACCTACCTCTTTCGCTATCCTCGACTAGCTTTTCCAATTTACCCGAAGCCAGTATATATACACACACGTATATTAACTTCTCGACTGCCGCTTCAAACAACTCTTTGTTTATTTTATTAAACACAATTTAAACAACACTTCATTAAGTGATTTATATTCTCTAGCGAACTTGTTTGATACACGAAGCTTTCGATGATCCTCCATCCTTTGTTTTAAAATTCCTTATTCTTTTACCGCTTATAAGTATATCTCCTGTATTGTAGTTTTAGCTGGACGCCCTTTAGCTTATTTTATCTATAGAGGTAAGCCTTTGAAAAGGCACGAGTGGTTTAATATTTGTTAGAGTTGGTTAAATTCCTTTGTAATTTTAAATAAGGATAGACGTAAATATGTTTTATTGTCATACGTAGTATCAAACACATTGCAAAGTTGGTCTCCTGATTGATACAATGACAAATATAACACCCCTTGGAGATTTCCCGCCATATTTTTAAACCAGAGTGTCAATAATTGAATTGAGAAGTATTTTTTATAATAAATGCAATTTGAAATTCGCGCCAATTTTTTTCATAATATTAAAAACTAATTTATATTTAAAATGTTGAAATTCAGCGCAATTTATTTGTGCCTCATATTAGTTTCTACTGAAATGGTATGAAAAAATATTTTCCATGATTTCTTAACCTAAATTTTCCTAAAAAGAAATCTACAGTAGCATACAAAAACACCCTAGATGGCGTTGATCCCAAAGTGTAAGGCAGTAGTAAAAGTTCCAAAAGTGGCGTTTTTCCACTAAAACAATAGTAGATTTCATGCTATTTAAGTATGTTTGGAAATATTGACAACATTAGTTGGCTTATTGAAATAGTTGAGAATGGACTCCCTACGTTTTTGGTAGTATTGCATCGTGAGAGTGACCTCCAACTCGTCCAAAGTAGCAACTGTAAAGAATAACCCTCTTGATCCCGCCTTTCTTCCTCACTTGCAACTAAAATGGCGGGTTTTGAAGAAGCCGCGTACGTGATTGTGAATTTTAATGAAGTGTTTTATCGGGATTAAATCGGTGATAATGTACGAATTTATTGAACAATAACTTTCTAAACTCCAATGGATTCAAGATATCATTCCATTTCCTTCATTTTGTTGGTGAGTTTTAAGAAATAATCTTTTTTTTTTGGAGTACGATTTCGTCCCGTTAACTGATTGATGCGCGCGTTAATAATTTCGCCGGGCAGCCCGGGCCCGTGGGTTAGTTAAGCCTTTGTCACACGTTTACCCCGTAGCTGGGCATCGAACACAACCTCGGGGAAGACGGGGCGACGCCATTTATTGCACCACATTGGGAATGGTTATGGTTTGCGAGTAATCAGCCTTTATAGGCGTAATTAGCTGCTTATGAAGGAAAATTGCTTCATTTCATTATAATTATTAATTAATTAATTTTTTATTTATTTTATTTTTATTTATTTTAATTATTAAGTTCTTTTTTATTTATTTTATTAATTGTTTAATTAAATTTTTATTTATTAAATTATTTTGGTTTGTGGGCATGTTACGCATTTGAACAGAACCAATCCACGAAACCATTAAGGTATTTAGACGTCATACAAATAAAAGGTTCACGAAATCTTATTTTTATCGGTTTATCCTCACTTTATGCTATGGTATGATCCATACTGGTCTGGTACCATTATCCTCTCTCCGAAACGGAAGTCTTTTTTTCGATATTAGTCGTATAGAATCGATTAAGGCGGAAGTAAAAGAAAAACGGGACGCGCAAAAACAAAGGAAAAAGACAGAAGAAGACCATTTATAAAGCTAAAAAACAATCGCGTTATGGTTTCTTATAACTGATGGTGTTTAAGGCGATCGGAGCCCTTGGCAATCTAATAGAATAGCCATTCTGTCTCTCTCTCTTCGCTCCTGCCTCTTACCATCCCGAGGCCCTGTCTTCGAGTTAGAAGCTGATGATTGGAGTTCCCCTTTTTTGTACTTATAGTAAGAGGGTAGGTGGTTAGGGTACTGCGTACTCCTGAGTCCTGGTATAAATAATACCCAGCTGATATTGAGCTCTGATATCCTTTTTATCATCTGGCGAGATTTCTAGCTAGGCAGTGCACACTATCCTTTTTATATTGTGTATCAGAAACATAGAAATACTTACTCCTCGTCTATATATCGTTTTGGGGGAACCCAACCAACATCTCTCTTTAATCTCGATACGCTCCTATCCTCCGAGCACCAAAACACCATCTCCCTCCCTCGGCCTATTCCTGCTCGGGCTTGAAGGAGATGAGTTACTTCTCTTTTTCTATGAACAATATCTTTTAGACTTCAAACCCCAATCCTCCTTCCTTCCTTCCCCCTTTGTATATTTATTCCCCCCTCCCAATCATCAGGATAACAATATAGTAAGTTAGTATATAACGTAAATTTGAATGTTTTTCAGATTCAGTTCTGACTATTTGATTAAATTTAATTTTCATAGTATTGTTTTAATAATCATCGTAGGTAGAGATGTGAAGTTACCCTAATTTTTAAATATGGTAATTTACCGTGTAAATTACCGATTAAAAATTTTGGAATAACATAAATTACCGTAATTTATGGTATTTTATATTTTCACAGACTTATTACCGCGGTAATTTACGTAATTTATGGGTAAATCACCATTTTAAAATTACGGTATAAGATATAAATCGGTAATTTACGCGGTATTTGGTAAATTACCGGTAATTTACGGACGGTTAATTACCGACTCACATCTCTAATAGTAGGTAATTTCGATAAACAATTATATTAAATTACTTGCAGGGAAACCAACACTCAGGGGCGGTATGCCTCCCTCTAAGGTTGTTTATTGAGTTAGAGTTATGTTCCAATTTTAATTGATGTTCAGTATAATTTTTAAACATTTGTAATAATAGATCATCCTTTCTCCCCCAAAAACAAATCAACAAATGTTGAAAATCAGAAGAGTTACTATATTTTCCCACGGAGTTTTTAGAAACGATACGTAAATGTTTTTGAGCTATTGGGTGATAGGAGCTGCTCCGTGCTCCCTGGCCATAACTTCGCTTAATACAACGGTCTTATTCCTTTTACTTAGATTAAATTCGTTTCGTAGTTCGCCCCCCCCCTTCCCTCCCAAACATCCCCAAAACCGTATCAACCCCGCACGCCTAAGTTAACATCCCTGTTTCAAAGATAAAGAAAATATTTTTTTTTATTATTTCATTTTTGGTGATTTCTCGCGGATCGCGCGGTATATACAGGGTGTTTCTGATAAGTCTGGATGGCATAAATTAAGAGGGGATGTTCTTTGGCAAATCAATTTTGTGTCGAAAATGTAATTTCTATCTAAGACATATCACCACAAGGGACACTGTTTTCGAGTTATGATTTGATGAGTGTTTTAGTGACGACCCACTTAATTAAATTAGAAATCATTGTCTTAATCAGTTTCTTAATTAAATTTAAAAGGGGTCATACGTAAAATACTCCAATCAACCTTCAGTGTTCCTTAGCGAAAAATTTAGATAAAAGTTACATTTTCTACTCAAGAATTGATTTCCCAATGAACATCCCCCTTAATTTATGCTTGCAGACTTATTAGAAACACCCTGTATATATTTTAAAGTATAAAACTTCGGTAGGATATATCGAGTTTATCCAGGGGTTCTATTTTATTTTTTTTATTATATTTTTTTCACCAAAAAAAAAAAGAAGAAACCCTATTTCACCACCCATATTCTCATTGGATAAATTGTTGAAGGATTTCTGGTGTTTTTTTCTTTTTTTTTTTGTAGGGTAGATTCGCCTAACGTATTCATTTCACCCCGTTGAGAACTTATGCCTTTTTCTACGCTTCATATTTTGGAAGCTATTATAATAATGGCTTTTCGTCAGTTGCCCTTCCCCCCCCCAAATACCCCCTCTCTATAACGTAACCTAGGGGGCTCCTGCCACTCCCCCTTTTTACACAGAAGAAAAAAAAATATGAAATATATTTCGTAATATTTGCTTTCCCGAATATTGGCGCGCTATACATATTGAAATAAGTTAATACCGGGCCCTTTTCTTATATTAAAATTCCCGCCAAAAAAGTGGGGTAATTTGGACTTGCGAGTGGTCTATATTTTTAACTTAATGTGCCGATTTTAGAGTTCTTTTACGACCCCTTATGGTTTAAAGTGCATGAGACCGAAAGAAACAATCTTTTTTTTTATTTTTCTTGTGTAAGTTATTATAACTCCTATTTTGTCGTCTGCTAAAGGTGACACGTGCTTCCGCATATGGGAAAATATTTCCACTCCTTTTTTTGTGCATAGTTTTCAGGCTAGGATGATCCATACCATTTACAAAATGAGACCAGTCTAGTTTTAATTGTTTAGTTAATTATTTTTTTGTTTATATTAGTTGTTTAATTATTTTTAATTTGTTTTTATTTATCTTAGTTGTTTAGTTAATTTTTAATTTATTTTTATTTATATTAGTTGTTTAGTTAATTTTTAATTTATTTTTATTTATATTAGTTGTTTAGTTAATTTTTAATTTATTTTTATTTATATTAGTTGTTTAGTTAACTTTTAATTTATTTTTATTTATATTAGTTGTCTAGTTAATTTTTAATTTATTTTTATTTATATTAGTTGTTTAGTTAATTTTTAATTTATTTTTATTTGTATTTGTTGTCTAGTTAATTTTTAATTTATTTTTATTTATATTAGTTGTCTAGTTAATTTTTAAGTCATTCATTTATTTTATTTGTATTTATATTAACTGGTTAGTTACTTTTATCTATTTAACCTTCATTTATATTAACTGGTTAGTTAATTTTTAATTTATTTAACCTTCATTTATATTAACTGGTTAGTTAATTTTTAATTTTTTAACCTTCATTTATGTTAATTGCTTCGTTAATTTCTTATTTATTTTATTTTTCTGTAAGCACTTTTGTCCTAAAAGTAGCCTGGTCTCCTTGTGTAAATGATATGAATCCTCCTAGCCTGAAAACTATGCATACTTCATGCAGAATATTACAGGCCTAAATATTATCATTTACTCTTAATTCGGACGGATGATGCTCATGGGCTATTAGTTGTACTTAATTATAATTACAATATTTTTTTTTCTTTTCGGATTTCTGTTAGTTAGTTTTTTTATTTCGGTTAAACGAGTAACGACATAGGTGAGGGAAGGGAAAGGTACAATCCAGGAGAGGGCTAAAAATCGTTTATTTTCGGCGTATTTTTATACGCTCGGTAAATGTAGGAATTTATGACCAAAGAGTCATATCAGAGAGAGCCTGCCTGTATTGTACCGATATCCCCACGGATACCGTATGTACCAGGTATACCGTAGGGGGGGGGGACACACTTAGGTGTAACAGTTTTGGCGCCCTTTTTATCCCCCCCCCCTGTGGTTATTGTGTGTGTACGCGCTCCCTCGTTTTGGCTGGATTTTGCGCAATCGGGCGTCAACTTATTTTATAGGCAACCAACGCTTTCGTAATAATTTTATCCGTGATACGATCAGAATCACGTGGTTAATAACGTTTTTAGGGTGCGAGAAGGGTGTTATGTACTATATTGACGACCCTATAGCTGGGTCTCGCTTCGTTAATAGGTTCTGGCCAATGAGGAAAGGACCAAAACGGTTTTCCACTATTATTAGATTTATGGGTGGTTTTAAAAACATTTTCTTTTTTTTCTTTACCTTCTTGGTTGGAAAAGGTGTGAGGGTCCATAGGGATATGTTTGCTCCATGATCCCTGGATGGGTTGCTATCTGCGAAACCGCATCCGGAGCGCGGTTTTCTCCTCGCGCCTTTTCTTCTGTCCGCGCGGATTTGAGAGGAAATCGCCCAGAAAAATATACTTTGGGAATATAAACGCCGGACTCGTGCGGCTTAAAATGGCCAGTTGGTGATTTGTCCTCTCGACTCCTTGGTTTCTTTACGACTTTGGGATATCCCCTTTCGGTTAAGGGACTGTCCCTAAATTTTTTTCTTGAAGAAAACTTCGTTTAAAACGTTTTTACCGTACCGTTATCAGAGTGATTTCATTTTAATTGGAAACAAGCAATTTGCTAATATAATATTTACGCATTATATTTAATCCCCAAATTAATTAATTTTATTATATTTAAACCTTAGAGAACGTTCCCTATATCACCCCGTTTTTAAAGTGCAAGAAAGAAGGAAATCGTGGCAATTTTTACGCTCTTTTCCTAAAACAATTCCTTTTATATAACAACTTATACCAACCAACACTCAGCCCAGATTTTTGTTCCACCTTCCTCTTCCTTGTCTTTTCTTCTCTTCTCAGGCTTTAAACACCTTTTTGGAATTATTGTTTTTAATGCTTGGTGGAAGAAAATCGGCCCTAGAAGTTCGGGCCGGAAGGTGTAGGTACGAAAAGGAAAGAAGCTTGGTGCAGAAAAGGCGGGAAGGGGGGAAAAGAGCGGGCTTTCTAAACGACATCGCGACCCTCAAGCTTTGCTCATTCACTAGGAAAAAGATCTTCTCTTTTTAGAAGAAAAAGAAGAGGAGAGAGAGAAGCTCCCGATTTTTTTTTTTGCGTTCGCGAGCTCTCTCAGACTTTCTCTCTCTCTTTCTCTCCCCCTCTATGGACCATTTCTATACGCCACCTTTTAGTACACTACCATTTTAATACGTTTGTACCTTATTAAAGGCGGAGGAAACCTTGTCTCGCGCTTTCAATTGAAATACCCCACGTGCCACCCCACTCTGGATGGAAGCCTTTGTCAAAATATGTCGCGCGCGCTAGAAAGGCGGGAAACGAAACGTGCAAGATGAAAAAAAAATTCTCGCGCCAAAAAAAAAAAAGGACTCAGTGTCGAGATTTGGCGCGAAGGGATAATAGGCCATGAGGCTTTCCATAGGTTAAAAAAAACCGACCTGGCTATAAACAGTGCGTCTTTAGTGCAACATATCCCCGCATAATATACCATGCGGGTTGGTTGGTACGACTAGAATTGCCCAAAACCTATTTAGTCTGTAAGAGAGAGGGAGAGGACATCCCAAAAAAAATTGTCTTGTGTATATTGCTACACCGCCCGTAATGCGAACGAATTTATCGTTTGTGAACTGACGGGGACCAAATGGCTACTTCTTCCCCCAGTTTTCCCCCACCTCACGCCGCTAGAGTTGTTTTCCTACCTGGTTGCATGGTCCCGGCGCGGTACCTTTGCTTCATTTCTATAAATGGTTTTAACCAATATCGTATATAGGCTCCATATCGCAGTCCGAATTAATTGGATTTTTTTTTTATTTTCACTCTCTCTCTCCGAGTTAAGGTCTGCGGCCCTTTTATACACTCCCCGTTAAAAGTTACGAGCGTTTATACACGTAGGAGAAAAAGGGGTAAAGATGAAATGAGAAAAGTGGGTTTAATGGAATTTTTCCGAGGGAGGCGACACAACGGGTGGATTTTTGAAACGGCTAGGAAATATTTACGAATTGTTTTTCGAAATTTAATCGAATTTATTTATTTCATTGTTTGAGAGACATAATTTATGAATGTACCCTTAAAGAAACGGTGGCTCGAACTGCAAAATATCCTACAACATTTTTGACTCGAAATCGCCCAATTCGTACAGACTTTTCAGAAATATCCTTTATAAATATTTGTACGCATTTTTTGAAGCACGAGATGATTCTAAAATTTCAATTCCACTATCGTTCCCCTCGAATTTTCCCTTTTAGTGGTTTTTTTTAGAAAATCACCGCCAAATATTTTTTATTTTTTTGATTATTCCATTTCTTTTGGCTCATTTTTGGGCAATTTTTCGACACCGCTCTCTCTTTCCTTCGCGCCTCTTTCATACCGAAACCCCGGCAAGCAAAGCTAATATTTTGTTGATAAATTAAATTGATACCTTAACTGGCGATATACGATCCGAGGCGGCGATACGGGTATGGTTTCAATTTAAATAAGTGCTTTTACTACCCCCGGTTCTCCTTCTTCATTAGATTCCTTTTCCCAACGCTTGTATATACGTGAAGCCCACCCAACCCCTTTTGGTGAATTTCCAGTAAATGCCTTATAAATTGCTTTATTTTAGTTTGCAGAGCCGATTTGTTGGGTAGTAAGAGCTAGGATATGTATATATACACGCTCTTCTCGCTAACGAAACACGTTTGAGCACCTATTTATAGCCCAATTTGAGCGGCAAATACGGTACATTATTTAATACCAGCACCACCAAATACTCCCTCCAGCAGCTATAGCAACTTGCCAGCTATGTCTATCTGATGCGTATGCTTAAGCTTTTGCCGCTCGAACTATATAGTTAACCCTAAAACCCTCCCTATTAAAGAGAGAACTAGAGAGAGAGAGAGAGAGAGAGAACGAGAGAGAGAGAACGAGAGAGAGAGAGAGAACGAGAGAGAGAGAACGAGAGAGAGAGAGAGGTAGGTAGGATCGCACCCCGAAGCATTTATATAAGTTTATACCAGGTTACTCTTTATAATTTAGTTTTATAATAATAAAAGACTATGAAACATGTTCTAGGCAATGTTATCCTGAAGGAGCTGCGTGGTATAGGGGATCGTTAAGCCTCGGACAGCTTATAACGCTCCTTTATAAGTTTAAAAGGCTATTATTCAAGCAGCTTTAGGCCCCAGCTTTCCCCCTCTCTGCCCCGTTGGCATTCATAAATTTGTTGTTTTCTTAGGGCCCGCGGAAGTGGATGGCTAATAAATTTTCAAAACTTTAAAATATATTGTTTAGTTTTAAAATGATAATGGGGTTGGTTGCGCTCTTATACGAGCTACAAACGAACGAATGTCGTCCCGTTCCCCCCGTTATCAAGGTCCGTTTTAAGGTATATTCTGGAAAATTACCTTATTATCCCGGAGACATATTGACATTAACTCGTTCCCGGGGAAGACCATCCTCATTCCTTATTTGTTTTGTCATTTTTGAGATGATTCTTCTTCAGCCCCCTTGCTTTTAATTCTGCAGTTTCGGACATAGCTAGCTAGCTAGCCTGTACATTCGTTCAACCAAGAGTATACCTGTAAAGCCGAACTTGAGGTACTTGAGATCGCCGTCGCGTTGGGTTTCCTGGGTTTACTTAGCTAGATGATATGGTCAACTATGGGGGGTAGATTTACTCAAATTTTGTTCGTTTTTCAAGCTCAATTATTAGCGTGAATTGTTTTTTATCCCGATTAAATAAGATCCAGGTCTATCAAAAATTAATGCGTTTGATAATCATTAAGACTTATGCCCTACTGCACGTGAATTTTCAACTATTAGTTAACAAAAACAAATTACTTCAACTTACTTAAATACGCCTGCATATAGAACCGTACGCCTGCATATAGAACCGTACGAAACAAACCACGGAATCAAAGTCTAACTAAGTCTCTAACTAGACTGTTTTTCGTACTAATGTTTATTTCGAAGTCGCATAGCCATCCATGACTATCGGAAAAACATTTTAGTGGTCTAATATGTTTTATTTTTTTTTTAAGTCTGAAAATAATTAAAAAATCACTAAATTTAGGCTTAAATATTATAAATCGCCATTACCAGCGCTAATATTTTACGAACTTAATAACCCGTATCCTCCACTGACGGAAACGGGAGCCGGAGTTTTACTTACTGTTTGTTATTCCTTAATAATTTGAAGCTCGCTGTATAAAATTCAATAAGCGTCGTTGTATAGCCATAGCCCTACCCGTATTTATATAAATTCCATTATTTTAAATCGTTTTCCCCGCGGACTAAATGACCCTTTTAAAATTGTATACACCAACTAAATAGACCATTTCAAAACTAATATTTCGTTCAACGGCTCTCTGAAGGCCAAGGAACGATTTGGATCGTGATGATCGTTAAATTCCATATTCGAAGCTCGTTATTTTAAAAAAAATATTTAAATATAAATAATATTTCAAACGAAATATTCTTTCTTAATAGTTTTTGAATATTCATTTATAGTTATATCTTAATATGCAAATATTGAACAGTTACGCTCTGTTAGAGTTGGTCAATATTGGGACGCGAGATATTTTTCCGAAGATTTAACTGTAAAAATCGCGGTTTTTCAAAATATTTGTCAATAAAAAAGGTAAATTGTTTTTCGATTATATTGTGTATTCACTTTTTGTATAAGCAGTGAATCACGATACATAAATACCGCTTAAGGTTATTGCAAAGCGTGGGAAATATTGTTATTGATAATTATTCAAAATTATTAGAAAATACGTTTATTTAAATTGCTATTTTTTGCGATTTAATTTATGGCAGACTTATTAAAAACACCCTGTGTGTTTAATATGAGTCATGGCCAATTTTAATAGAATTGAAAATATCCAAAAATGAAGTTTAAAAAAAAAGAAAGGTTTGAATAATACCATTAGATCATAATTACATTTTACAAACTTTAAGTCTGGTTTTTTTGTACCTCGAACATTTACAGATTAAGAGCCTATGGAGGTAGGGGAGGGGGGATTCGGCGATTATTTTCCGTTATGGTTTTCATATTTATAAAATGTGAGTTCATTATTTCGCATTTAATCGAGTTTTCGTATATAACAACCCCTTTCTCGGGCCAAATCTACCTATATATTAGAAGCGTGGGAGATATTTAGGTAGTCATCCAGGCGGGCGGGCGGCCGCTAATCGTCCAGATCATTAAATGAGCTAGGAAAATATTTTACCGATGGTGCATGCTGGTGGGAGTCAGTGGGTCTGACCATATAAGGAAAGGGGGTAGAGTTAAAAGAGTTTAATTTCAATATCGGCTAAGGCTTAAGTTTCGGTTTTGCGCCTGCATGGTTCGGGGTATGGCCTTTGTTTTTGGTTGAGGCTCATTAGGCCTAACTCATATATGATCTACCTTCCCCGGGCCAAAGGAATTGCTGAAAATAAAGACCACAAGGACCCCCCCCGCCCCCTAACCATCTCCATACATTCAATAATGACTTCTGTTAGGAAAAATGGAAACTATGTGTACCTATTCTTTCATCTCTCTTCATCCTCCTCTTCTCTATTCAGTTTAATTTCATTGGCAGTTTTTAACCTTGGTTAATACCGGATACCAGTGCTTTATTAATTACATTTAAAAAGTGGCCTGTTATAGCCTTTATCCGTGGTAAATTCTCCCCTTGATAATTTCCCCCAAAGTGGCCGTCGTTAAAATTCGGGGTAAAATAACCCTTACCCCCCCCCTTCCTTCCTTTTTCTTCTTCATCTTCTCTCTGGGATGGAGAGAGAAAGAGTTACTTTAAGACAAATTTCCGATAATAAAAGAGCCATGTGGCGCCTCCCGTAACCGCAGGTAGCGAACGAACGAACGGGTCATTGCTGGAGATTTTCTATATCCTTTACTTGGGTTTATACACCACATCCACATCCCCTAACCCATCTCTTCTTATTCTCTCTCTCTCACTTTTGGGTCTGGTTTTGAGGTAGAAAGACGCTCGAAGAGGGATTGGAAGAGGCTGAGAGGAGGTTGGAAAAGACTGATTTTTGGTGGGGAAAAATAAGAGAGAACCTATCGTTATTTGGAGCAAGACCACAAATTGTACTTTGGGAAAAGGGTTTGGCAGTCTGTGTGACGGTATGGTATGGTATTAGAAGCGATACTGGAAATTTCTCCCCGGTCACCCTGCCTTCCCCCCCATCTCTGGTACGAATTAAGGGGGTGGGGATGCTTGATTTTTCAAGAGAAATAAGAGGTTTATTATACAGTGTTTGGGAAAGGGAAACGTGGATGGATGCTGGGTCCGGGAGGGAGGGTACTAATTCCTCTCCCCCCCCCAGTTTATTGGCGATCGAAAACGCACGGCAAATCGTAATTAAGCCGAAAACCAGTTAATAAAACGACGGTGAGGCGGCCCGTGCTCGTGGCGTTACACTCGCAAACTGCGATATCATTCATCATCTCTCGCACTCTCTTATTTTCTAGAGCCTTTTCCACCTTCTTTTCCTTTTTACTCTCTCTCTCTTTCTCTACTCTAACACCATCCCGCCTCTGTATGCCAATCTCACCCCAGGGTGGGCGAAAGATTGCTTACTAGTACTCTCTCTCTTTTCTCAAATCGAGGTCTCTTTTAAAACGTCTCGATTTATATCACCCTTTCCCATCTACCTACTCTCTCTTTTGGTAATTTCGACCTCCTCTACCACCCCTTTAGGCACTCAAAAATGGCATTTACAAATAAGCGAAAACTTGGGGATGAAATGAAAGAGAGAGTCTCTGAAAATTACTGTATACGTATAAAGATGCTTAAAATCGAACGTCTAGATGCCTAACGAGGAACACCTTTTATGTACCACCACCTCTCTTGCGTTATCCTGTTTTCCTCTCTCCTCTATCTCTTCTTAATATGACGAAACTTGTCGCGATGCGTGATATGGTTGGTACTTGCAGCGCAGGGGTACTTGGAAACGAATCAAGCAATTTTCTCCATCTCACTTTTGATAAATATTCCGAATCCATTTTGGGCGCGTTTATTTCAAGTTTATCTAAGTTTGGAGATCTTTAAAACTTCATTATCCATCAACCTTTTTCACAATTTTTAACAGAAATTATATGTATATGAGAATAGATGAAAATATTGATTTTTCCCATTTTAAAATAATTCATTTCATTATTTAATATTAACGAAAAGTTCGTTCTTTATTTAAAACAGTGCGTGGAAAAATAGTCCTTGTAATAGGTCTACAAATATTTAAAATTTAAGATGAATTTAAAAGTTTTATATTTTTATTAATATTTAAAACATTCTTTGGTGTCCGGAACGAAATCTGCTTTATGCTGAAAATGACGAAGTTCCCGGCGTCCGGGTTTAAGAGAAGCGACAAGCGCTCGCGCGCGCACGGATTTTCTAGCTTTAATTTATGGTAAAATTTTCGCCCATTTCCAAAACTTTGGGACTAAAGAATTCGTACCTTTAACGTCTATAAATTTAAATTTCTATAAATTCTTGGTGTGAATGTATGTGTTGTGTGTGGGGTTATGTTACGTACTACCATACACCATCCTCGACTATAACCACCACTGTTTGTTGGCGCAGCATGGTAGTCCTTTATTAATTTAGCCTCTAGCAGCATTCTATAATCTAAATTAACAATCTTCAAGCGTCTCTTACATATTTTATTTCGCGACTTCTCTCTCTCTCTCTCTCTCGCTCTCCTTGTAGCTTCATCCCAGCTCTCGAATGCGTTCGTTGTGCCCTACTACACCTAACGTACAAACGCCTTTATTTCCAAAAGTTTCCGAAAATTATTCTCTCTTCAAAATTCGCGTTTTATTTTAATAATTTTTAAAAGTTTCTATCTCTCTCTGAAAGTCGACGACGACGACGTTTAAATTTCTCTTTGTCTCACTCTTTCGATAGCGTATTATTCGTTGTAAAGTTATGAAATAAGCATTTTAATGACGACAAAATTCTCCTTGGAAAATTTTATTAAAATCGCCCAAGGTATGCAACTACAACAACAATGTGTACTGCTTGAATGTTTTGAATAAAACATCATTCGACTTATCACTAACTACGGGCAAAAACTGCCAATGAACACGATTAATCAAGGATATGTCACTATGAACAACACGACGCGACTTTTAAAAAACCACCTTTAGTCAGTGGCTAACGACATAAAACTCAATTTGCGGGACATCGTCCCGGTTACAAGTTAGGCATAGCTTAATTTATAATATTATCGATCTTAAAATATTGTATTGGATGTCAAAAGGAAGACGGAGCGAATGAAGGATTTTTATTTCGCCAGATTTTTGGGGGGTTGCGAACCGGTATGAAGAAAAGTAGACGCACGACACATTGATAATCGATTATCGATCCTATCTACGCAACGCCTTTCTCTCTCTCTCTTCTTCCCCTCATATTCTTGCCTAAAAAGCCTTCAGGGTACTACAGTACGAGTTAAGAGGATACGTAATATGTATGTATGTATGCTTGGGCAACGAAGTCGTTTGGCAACTAGACCTCGGGTACCTACCTAATTATCGAAACGGGGCACGGCATTTTCAATTCCAATCGCCAGAATTTTCGATAAAAAAACACCCCTCCTACACCCATGTCTATGAACAGTACTTTTACTGGGGGTTAACTTATACCTATGATGTACCTGGTCTGTCAGTTTTTTTAACTATGTTTATAGTTTTATAAGAGATGAGAAATTTTGCAAGGAGAAGAATCTTTTGGTGGCTTTAGAAGGTGATGCAATACTTCACGCGCCACGTGATTACCTTTCTTTTTCGCACCACGTGAATTATCTAAACATCGGGAGCTTATGATTGGTTATGGAGTATACCATATATGGAGTATTATATTTTAATAATTAATATATTTTAAATAAGGGTTAATTTTTTTAATCTATTTTTCCGTATATATTTTGTAGTTTTTAAGTACACGTCTCCTTTAAACGTTTAATCCTTCTTTATTTTCGGTGGTACTACTTTTTTCTTGTTGGCGTGGGAGTTGATAGCTAAAGGGGGAATCTAGTAAAAATGGAGGATATACTGTTATCCGGAATGCCAAGTTGGCTAGTAAGCTCGGTTCTTTTGACTGGGGTATAAAAATCCAGCAGTGGCGATGAAGAGAGAGAGAGAGAGAGAGAGAAAGTATGCGGAGGAGAAAGCCTCCGGGTTATTCCTACTGCACTAGCTAAGTGGATAGAATAGGGAGTGTAAGAGGAGGATGAGGAGGAGGAAGAGAAGAAGGGTTTGATTGAAAAAAGTCGATTTATTCCATAGCCATCAGCCACGGCGTTTCGTGAATTGGCAGGCTCCGAACGAACCCTTTTCCTCGCTTTCCTGCATGCATTTGCCCATCTCTACGCTTCTGCTCTCTATACAAAAGAAGCTTTTTTTATCCCTTGGATACGGCAGCAGCATGCGGGGCTCGTCAAAGAGTATAAGGCTTCCGTGTAGGCGAAAACCGAGTGACTCATTTCCCTCTGATGTATTTTACATCTTTTTCCCCCTTCTAATACTCCGTTCCTCGATTTATAGAATCTTTCCCCTTTCTCTAGGCCTATTTTCTTCATAGATTCTCTCTCAATCCTTCCTCCCCGCCCCCCCCTTTTTCCTATCGATATAACGTCAACCTCATTGCTCATCGCATTTTGTTCGCATTGCATATTGTAGAGGAATAGACTCGCCCGAGTTAGGCTAGAATTCTCCTGGGGTTTTACTAGGGCCTCTTCAAAGGATTAGGCCTAGTATCGATTGAAATCAATAGAGGGAAATGTTAAAATGATGGGATGTTTTGTGACTTTTTTTGTTATTAGAAAATATTGTATCGTTGCCCCTGCGAAATTCAGGTTTGTTTGCCTGTATAACGCGTGGACTTTTAAAGAAGTCAACTTACAGGGGTAATATTTGGGTCTCGACTTACAGGGGTAATATTTTGGTCTCGTACAAAACTAGGACTTTTAGAGAAGTCAACTTACAGGGGCAATATTTGGATTTTTTTAGAGATAATATTTTTTAAGTAAATATGTTTTAAATCTTTTTTCCCGTAATGTTGTTGGTGATTATTATAGTAACACGAAATTAGTTAAAATAATTATCTAGTAATATTTTTTCTAAATCGTTTGGAAAACCACAGCCTTTGTAATTTAATTTTTTTTTTCTTTTTCATGGAAAGTTGAAAATAATTTTTAATATAGTATCGAATAACTATAATTTTTTAGATATTAATTGTGATTAGTCCAGTAAATACCCTGTTATAGTTTACCCATATCTTGTTAACTTATCACACCAAATATTTCCACACACACAGAAATAAAAAGTTGAGAGCGAACGGAGCCTTTTCCGCATATAGCCCATATAGCTTTTTTAAGCGACCGATCTCTTATATTATAGAGAGAGAGAGCAGGAGCATCTGTAAGTTAGCCCTTTCGGAAATACCCTTCGACGGTCGTTAGATGATACATTATAGAAAATCCTTCCATTCACCTTCACACTCTATTATCAAAAGAGGGCCAAGGGGGAACTTATTCCTGATCAAAAAGAAGGAAAAGAAAAGAGAGAATCTCCGATGAATTCTCTCCCAATTCAAACCCCTCCCACTCCCCCTTCTCACCATCTCACTCTTTATAACCAGAGCGAGAGAGAAGAGTCTCTCTTGGACCGCTCTCCCCCTTTTCTCCGAACGATAGAAATCTATTGAACCTTTTCGTACCCTTTTCAATCGGTCCTAAAGCCCCCAACGACAACAGTAAGTTCTCTCTCTCTCTCTCTCTCTCGTCTCTCTCTTTTCTTTTCTCTCTTTTTTTATCCGGCGCACCCAAGATTTCGTTCCTATAGGAACCAGTAACCAGTTTGATTGAAAGAGACTGACTGACTGACAGCGCTACGTTCTTTTTATTATTATCGTCGTCAGGGTTTAGGGTGACTCTCCTCTTTTAAATGTCGCTATTATAATCGTCTGGTTAGCGACATTACGACATCGACTCCCGCTCTTTTTTACCCCATGATGTCAGTCTAGGGGTAAGGTTTGTCTGCTAGCACGGTATTGTAACGAAGTTCCTTTGCAGCAGACATCGTCTTAGAAAGTTCATCGAATATTTTTTTTTTTCTTTCTTACCCTCTCTCGTTTATCTTTTCTCTTCTTGGTTGCCGCGGGTTTGGAGTTTGAGGAAAGGATGGCGCCACCTCCTTGAGAGCTAACCGTTCGTTTCCCGCGATATTTATAAGTTAGAATACAAGAAAGTTTTACCGATATTGTTACGTCAATATTATTATTATTTTTTTAGTTACGAGGAATTGAGAATGATATTGATATGTCAAATTTTGTTGAAGGAAAATTGACTGGATATTTTTGTGTTTTAAATAATTATGTTGCTAATATGAATCTTGGTGGTTTTACCTAACGTGTTGTAGCAACTCTAGACTCTACCCTGTGACCCCACATTAGGCACCGAAAAAATCTTTGGTTTCTTACCACTTAAGACCATATTCCAGCAATGTCACATGCACTCTTCTCTGTCTTTTGTCATCTCTCTTTCTGGTTATCCGAAGTAGTACAAATACCCCTATATCAGTGTCTAAATGCGCGATTTCTAACTGAAGGCCCCTCTATTTATTGAAATAAAACATCAAGTAGCGATAGAATAGATGATTCAGCTGTTGGAAACGCGTCACTTAAAACACTAGAGAATTTGGCTTAAAACATCCGCCCAATTAACGAGAACTAAAGCGCTTAAAACGGGCTGTTATATTACAAATCGATGAAGCCCCCAATCGCCTAATAGCGAGCGAGTAAGCGAGCGATACGAGGAAACCAACAAGCTTTATGTTCCGAGAGAAACGTTATCGGCGCGAGCTATAACTAATCGTCGTTAATACGCTAGCGGATCTTATCAATAAACGGCCCACTTTATGCCAACAATACAGATTAGACATCATCCAAAATCACTCCAACCTCCCCCGCCTCTCTCTCTCTCCCGCTCTTTAAACTAAACTCCCAAGGATCATAGCGTTAAGAGCTTATTGAGCGTTTTGCAATGAGGCAAGGAGTGCATGGGTTGTTGTTGGATAGCTGTTTACCGCTCGGCGACCCAAGGAGCTTTTGCCCACCCAACTTAATAGCTCCCAATGTTCGGAGAGGCGAGCTAGCCGGCGCCGCCACGGCATCAGGAATATATTTATAGGAACTCCATAAAAGATAGGCTATAGGCATACGAGCTTGGCTTGGGTGGTTCGCGTCAATAACCCGTTGTATTAACATCTGGCGATCGAGTTCGACGCGTTATTACTGAATTATGGAATACCGTTGACACGGCCTTGGTCGAATTAATCACGAGCAGCTCCCATCCCAAAGAGCTCCGCTCGCTCGCTCGCCTCGGCTAGCCGGCGGTAAGGCGACGACGCTTATATACGTCTCTCTAGTTTCTTAATGGTTATAAAGGGACCAACAAATACCGGAGGGGTTAAAGGGTCGGTTTACTAAACCAATATCGAGCGTTCTTAGACGCCCGAGACCTTCGTAAGCGTTCGTAAGTTCGACTCCTGTATCGCTGCTATATAGAGAGATTTTCGATGTTTATGCAAAAATGATGAAGAAAATATTAGCGCAAGAGCTCGATGTATTTATACAGGGTGTTTCTGATAAGTCTGCCATTTATTAAGGGGATATTCTTGGGAAAAATTGAGGCGAAAATGTAACACCCTGTATAGTTGAAGCCGTCTTCCGTATACATTATTGAACCAACGACTTGAATAAATTATCTTCGTGTAAATAGCTATCGGATCGAATGAGATAAGAGGAGGGGAATATAGCTTTGTATATCGATACGAGACATTTTATGATCCGTGAGCCTTTCCCAATCGAATGTCCATTATCTTAACTATGCAGATTGTTGTCGTAAATATCAGCAAAGCGAGCTATTATGAAACTTCAGTGTCCATTTTGTAATTTAATTTCTATGTGCACGTGTACTTGTTTCTTAACATAAACGCGCATCGGGATCTTCGTGGGCATGTTTAAGTTACCCTTGCCCAAGAACAAACATTAGCTGTACATTTAATTGTTTCGCTTCAAATAATGAACTTCAAGCTTCGAGTTGTCTTTGGGACATGCGCTGTAGCCAAAACAATATGGCGGAAACCACGTTAATTGTTTCGCTCTTGAAAGGAAAATCACTCGAGCATCAAGTGCAACGATAGTTTTAATGGTTTCATTTTAGGCTGAAGGTTTCTTTTTTTTTTAGGAACATAATGAATAGTTCTTTGGCCCGTGGGAAGTCGATTTTTAGGCGATTAATGACGGGGCTATTAGCGATGGAGAAAAGGAGTTGCACGCCGTCCACGCTATTTTAGCTTTCTCTCTCTCTCTTGCAGTCTATAGTTATTGGCTATTCGTTGACAAACGGTGTATTACGTGGCCCTTAGATTACTCTCCTCGACTTTTGGGGCTTTTAATGACCCCCGGCCCTTCGTAGTGTATAACGCCAGGAATGGGGGGAAGTGCGGTACAAAATTGATGGGTTTGTCGAAAGCCGGAAGGGGCAACTTCGCCGACCCGGAAATAACGCCAATGCTACTTCCGTTTACACGAAGAAGAAAAAAAACTGTAACTAAAATGTACCCCAACTCTTCCAATATTCAGCTCCTATTTCACAATAGCCCATTTTGAACGATTTTAGTTGAAACTCTGGAAAAATTTTAAATCGCCCGTCTTTATTTGCGTTATAGAACTTAAAACCAACGTGCCATTTATTTATAGCAATTTTCTACCCAAAAACACTGTGGCGTTCTTATTGATCCTTTTGATATTATCCATTTATCTTAATGGTTTATTTGACTCTGTTACGCGTCTTGTTTAACCTACCTCCAGGCATTCTTGACGTAAACAACTCCTTTCTCAAGCGTTTGGCCCGCAAAACGTAATTTCAAAGTGTTTGTATCAAAAGAATGCTAAAGAAGTGGAAGTTATAATTATTTTCATTAGTGGTTTACCTTTACTTCTTAGCGCTTAAACGATTGAGTATTTTAGAAAAAGGGTATAAAAACGCTTACTTCGACGTGCTCCGGTGTTATGCGTCTAAAATGGCGTTATCCGAATCCACCGGGCGATAATTTAAGTCGGACGTGGTTGGAAATGTTAATTCCTTGCCCGTTTTTATACCCCCTCGAAATATTACAAACGTATATATACGTACAACTTTCGGTAATGGGTATATCTATGAAATAATGACCGATATATATAATGAAAATTAAAGCGTATCCATTCCGAGCATTAGCTTTTTCTGTGTTAGAAAAAAATAATTTCCACTGCATGGGGACAAATTCAAATCATTTTTTATTTTTACAGTAGCACCGGGCTATTAAGTTGCTTCGTGTCCAATAAAATCTTTCCAGAAAAAGGGGTCGTTTAAAGACATCCGATCGGAATTACGTGATCCCGATTACTAATCATTTGTTTCGCTATATAGAATACTTATCTATAATTATTTGAAGGTATAATATTTTGAATTATAGACGTTTTTGTCCTCAAAAATCAATAAAATAAGGTGTAAGTCATAAGGGTCAATTGTTGCTTAAAAACCTTGCTAGGAACCAATTAAAATACACGAGAACATGTGAAAAGCCATTTGCAAGGTGACCTGTTATACACACTGGTTCTTTGTGATGGACGAGAGATTTAAGTCTCATTAAATGGGATTAGACTGAGAGCGCTGTTTCTCTAATATTCCTCCATGGGGGATTAAATTTCCGTTGATGAGTAAATTTTATCTCATTGCCAACAAACAACTTTAATTGTTCTATAGGCTAAATGACGTATGACTTTTGATAACTTTGTGATATACCAATACTAATAGGTGTGGCTTTTTTCTTTAATAGGAAATTCGCCGTGCGGTGGCACCCTTACTAAAGAGCTTTCAAGTGGAAGTCGACAGCTTGTCTCAACGTAGCAAAGCAGCTGAAGGAGCTTTCCTGTCCATCTATAAGAAACTGGTCGAATGCCAAGGTAGGGAACCCATTCAGTATTACGCGTACATACGTCCTCCATCCTGCGGTGAATTCTTTCACTCAGTAGTCATCATTGGCGTTCAAAAACCCCGCGCGCAGTTGTACACAATTTCTTATTTCCGACATTGAGTCTTTTGAAAGACAATTTGCCATCCCCAATGTTTTATACGTGTATATATATATTTTTTACAAGTCTTCATCTTCTTCAGCAAGAGTTTTTGGCCGGGCCATTATTATTTTTAGAATCGCAATGGTATACCACGCTTAACTTTAATTAGTACTGGATGGGAGATACCTTCGATTGAACCCCGTTAATGAAGAGAAAGGCAATAGAAACGTTAACGCTTAAGCGTACTTTAAGGGTTTGTCTGTATTAATCGACTAATCGCTGATATATTTTGGGGATTGATTCTTGCATCCCTGTTACTCACGCACCCGTCACTCTTCGAAAGAAGTTTTCTTCTTTACTTCCCCGTTAGCTTAGCTCATTCGTGACTCAAACATTTCTATACACACCCTTACTAATAGGTCTAAATTGACTTAAAGGCAGTTGGCGTCGATTTCTGTGCCAACTTTTCTCGATACAGAACTTATTGTTCCTGCCGTATACTACTAAGTAAAAAAAGAAGAATTACTACCTCCTCCCTCTTCGAAAAACCCTTAGGACTAATGTTTATAAATTATAGAGCGGCAGTATCGTTTTCTCCTCCCTTTATCTGAGGGTATTCGAAAGATTGAGTCTCTATGCCAAAAAGATCTTTATTATATTATGAATTTTCTTCTATGGGGAAAATTTACTTTTTTCAATCGTGGCCTTTTTTTTGATGATGAAATTGAAAACCAGCAAGGATTTGACTGTTTAAGGTTTGCCATATTATAGAGAATGGACAGAGAGACTTGTTCGAAACACGACCGCTCCTAATTGAAAAAGTTACAGATATATGTCGTTAGTGAGTTATTCCATTGTTTTCGATTGGTCTTTTCTTTTGACCAGACTTGGGGAAACATTTCATAGGGTTCTAGGGTTCGTTTCGATTCAAAGTGCCCATTGTGGGTTATCTCCCGAATCAGTTGGGAAGCCATTAGAATATTGCTGTTTTGATGTATTTCGGTAAAATTGGTTTACCCATTCTCGGTGATTTAAGGGTTACGTATTCTTGGGATGACGTTTCCCGCCTATCTGACATCCCACTAGATTCTTTGAAATTCATCTCGAGCTGGAAATCGAGCCTACTCCCAACTTCGGCATGTTTTAGAAACATCGGAATTGAATTTAGCTAGTAGGCGGCGCCACTCCCCGTCGCGCGCTTTTTTTTCTTCACCACCACAGGGGGGCGCGCGCGTCGATTACCGAAGAAAAAGTCTAATATCAGCGAACAAAATAAATCTACGTAATACACGTTTAAAATTTAATTTTTTTTTTCTCTCTCAAAGTTGTCTTCTCAAATTTCCCCTCCTCCTTCCTCTATTGGTGTCGAACATTACCGAACCGCCATAAAACACGTGAAATGAAACATGTTCCCAAAAATGAGCAAATCTTTTTTTTTTACCAGACCCAAATTTTTGCGGGGGATTTTTTAGTCAATTACTTTTAGTTTATAAGGAGCCATATTTTTGGTATCCGGTTTTAAGAAACTTAAGAAAACGTTAAGGGGAAAAATATGATTGACTCTTTCGTAGGGTTCTCGTCATAGATCTTATGGTGGAAAGAATTTTTAATTTCTGACCTTTTTTTAAAAAAGAAAAAAAAAATGAGTTGAGGGTTAGTGGTTAATAGTTAGAGAGGTCCCAATGATGGTAATTTCGTTGCGAGTAAAAAAAAGTAATGCTAAGGTCGTTCGTTATCCACGGATAATGATTTATCGACGGACTTGTCAAACCTCCGCTGAAAAAAATATCCATGAACTTGATCGACTCCTTAATTGAACGCTTCATGGTTTGTGCGGGTTTTTCTTTCGAATATTTATGGTTGTTAAAGTGCCAGTGAAATTATTGAAATTATTCTGCAAGCCCATTTAAAGGAATTATTGAAGTAGAATAATATTTCGAATTAGGACTTTGTTTCTATCTTCAGTGTTATTGGGAATATTAGCAATTTAGTTAAAAGTGTCGTCACGTGTTACTAGTCGTCCAATAGAATTTTATACCTCACGGATACGTCTTTAACGTGTATAGGCTCCGGCAATCTAATTTTATTGTTCATATATTTTTTTAAAAAAAATATTTTAAATGTCTACCCCTTTTTCCAATTCTAAATAATCCAATATTTTAAATGTCTACCCCTTTTCCAATTTGAAATAATCTAATATTTTAAATAAATCTACACCTTTTTCCAATTTGAAATAATCCATTATAATTACCCTAGTTATTGTTTTATATTTCAATTTCGATCAAAACTGAATATAAGTTTACCAAACTTTGATATAAAAAGAATTTAACTCTTTAACTTTCCATAACACTCTCTAGAGAGAGACTTAAAATTAGGTTATCTTGGAGTCGATTATTACCCGCAATTTATCATTTTTATTGAATATTGAATTGGATTTCCCAAAACACCTGAAAAATTAATTCGAAAATTTCATAAATAGAAATCTTTCCTTCCATATCTATAAGGAGCACTTTCGGTATAGGTACATCGTTTTAAATAAATCACTTCGAAATCTCATGAATTTTTATAACCGAAATCCGAAATAAGGTAATAGGGAAAGGGGGAGAGAGGGAAATCATATTGTTTATTTTAACACCGCTGAAACAAATTGTTACATCGCGTTTTAACAATATATATATATATAGAATATAGAAATGTTATAAATTTTTAAAAATTTCATATTCGAAAACGTTAGCGAAAATCTTATTTCGGAATAATTTATGAAGTCGCGCTCCGCTATATATAATATACAGTCGAGTTTAAATCGAAGATCCCCGGCGACATTTCTATATTTATCTAAATATCCTTTTCAAATTATGTAAAACAGTCACGAATCGTATGTATTGCCGTGTCAGTTTTGGTTATATACATTCACTAACCGTGGGGTAAATATATAGTGTCGCGTGGTATATACTGTATATAACGAAAGTGGACGGGGATACTTCAAAATTAACATAAATATTACGATATCGATTGTAATTTTCTTGAAAACAAACTATTATATTCGTTATTCCCGCTCGCGCTCGTCTAAAACTAACAATAATATAACTATAACTAGCTTCTCTAGATAGCAGCTCGATCCCCTGATAGATACATAGATAGATGTATTATGGAATTCTCTCAATTCTAACAGGTTGTCGGCCCCTATAAATATAGTATGCGCGCGTGCTGTAAACCATATATTCTATATATTTATACATAAAAGGGGTACTTAAATATAATAATGTGAAAATAATTTAAGTTTCGGAGGTAGTAGTGGTAAAATGTTCTTTCTGGGATGCAATGTATTTCTATAGTAGTAGTGGTAAAATGTTCGTTCTGGGACAAAGTATTTGTGTAGTAGTAGTAGTAGTGGTAAAATATTCGTTCTGGGACAAAGTATTTGTGTAGTAGTAGTAGTAGTGGTAAAATATTCGTTCTGGGACAAAGTATTTGTGTAGTAGTAGTAGTAGTAGTGGTAAAATATTCGTTCTGGGACAAAGTATTTGTGTAGTAGTAGTAGTGGTAAAATATTCGTTCTGGGACAAAGTATTTGTGTAGTAGTAGTAGTAGTAGTAAAATATTCGTTCTGGGACAAAGTATTTGTGTAGTAGTAGTAGTAGTAGTAGTAGTAAAATATTCGTTCTGGGACAAAGTATTTGTGTAGTAGTAGTAGTGGTAAAATGTTCGTTCTGGGACAAAGTATTTGTGTAGTAGTAGTGGTAAAATGTTCGTTCTGGGACAAAGTATTTGTGTAGTAGTAGTGGTAAAATGTTCGTTCTGGGACAATGTATTTCTTTAGTAGTAGTGGTAAAATGTGCGTTCTGGGACAATGTATTTCTATTAACGGGAAGGCAGGGCGTTACGCGATTGGCCGGAGGTGCTAATTGCGAAATATGTGTAAACTCAAACTAATTTGAATTTTAAAGTCACTCTGAGGTATTTCTTGGTTGTTTCATCATGAAGATTGGTCTTAGAAGACCAATGGTGATTAAAAATCACTTAATTTACCTTTTCATGCACCCTCCCTTCAAGAGGAATTTATACCACAATAAAATGTTATTTGGGGGAGTTTAAGTGTGACTTTAATAAAGAATATAATCCCCTTTGTTTTCCCCCCTTCGATTCATATTTATGTAAAAGAACTAAAGCCGCAACGGTTAATATGTATTTGTAACGAAAGGCCGAACCTTATTTGCCCTGCAATTTTCGTGTTTTTCCATGTATATGGCTTAATCATGAAACGGCGGGTTGAAAACAATATTACGCATTTTCTATGCAGAGTAGATATTGAACCGGCGCACCATGCCTCTTTGCCTCTTATCCTCTTCACTCTCTCACTCGCATATCCTCCTTAAAAGCTTAATAACCAACGACGTAAAAAGGAGAAAAAGGGCTATTTAACGGATATGGCATATCGTGCGGCGAGCAGGTTATATGGGGGTGATTTTTAGTTCGATATCGTGGTGGTGTATGATGATGTATCCGAATTAAGGTTTGGTTATGCGGGCTAATTTAAACTATTTTATATATATTTATCTTCTAGTTTTTCTCGGTGTTTTATTCGAATCTTTCTAGAAGGTTAATTAAAGGGAGAGTATATCCCAGAAATTTGGGTTGGAAATTTAAAAGATTTAAATGTTGGTATTGGTGGGAGTTAATTTGAATTTTAAACATGGGGAAACGGAATAGTGGAGACGAGACTAGCTGGAAATAGTAGTGAAGTTATTTTAAAAGCAGTGAATAAGTATGAATGAATGTGCATGCCTTAAGAAAATCTGGGGTAATCGTAATTAATTCTGAAAATTAGGGATTTTATAATTAAATTCCTAATTTACAGAATTAATTATTATTATCCCAGATGCTAATTGGTAAAATTAATATGCACGGAGTAAATCATCTTTTGCGGGATAGGTAATCAAATTTGTAGTACGTACATGGAATTTTGCAAACATTTGATTTGTGCATTCAGAGGGACGTATTTGTATATTTCGACTGGTCTTCTTGACAATTTTTTATCTCTGACGTTTTACGAAAATTTAAGAAAATAGAACTGATATAGTGGCCTCAATTATGGCGTACTAACTTTTCGTAAATCAATTCAACCTTAATGTCTTTAAAGCAAATTTAACCAAGTCTAAAGATATTTATTTTCCTTGAATAATTCCTAGATCACTTCACCTTTAGAAATAATTCCATCACGACATTTCGTTTCTTCAGTATAAATATATATATACGATATCACGATGAAAGGGTCTCTAATACTAATTGACCTTGATATAAAATGATTTACTTTTTATGTATAAATATAATCTAAACTACCATATAGTATATCTAAATACTGTATCTCCCAAATTGGGGAGAAAATTTCTCTTACTATTTCATCTTGTCTTGTCATTATAGATGTAGGATTGGTTATAATAAGTTTTCTCCTAGAAAAAGAAAAAAACTCCTCTCCAATCTGTGGGCGACGTGTAATAGCTGCACGTTTCTTCGACTTATCCACCATTTGTCTTTGTTTCAATTTCGGCCGATCTAATTGATAACTATAGAGGGGTTTTTTTATATACGACTTAAAAAGCTAAAAAGATTTATCGACAAGAATATGGTAAATTATAAAGACGAGCTTATACTGTAGACCTCACCAGGAATCGTCAACCTTAGGTTTCTTTTTATTTTAGAAAAAGGAAAGACTATTTGATCTATTAGACTAAGACTAAAACGATTTGTCCAATCGCTATTTTGGCAGGTTAGTTTATTTTAGGTAAAGTTAGCGAATAGCTAGCTAGGTCGATAAGTTTTCTACTTTGAATTATTTTTAGTGAATTTTTTCTGTTCTTCTTCTTACCCCCCTTCCAAGGAGCTAGCTAGCTAGCTGGAGGCGATATTGTAAATCTAGAAGAAAATAGGGCGTTTTTAAGAATTCACCAAAGATAAATTTCCTCTTAAAAGTCAATTGCCTCGATGTCTTTGCAGGGGTTTTATAACTAATGATCGAGAATGTTAACTCGAAGAAAACTCTATTAGTAATATTCGTGTACCTACTTTGGGAATGTTTAAATAATTTTCTTCTTCTACTTGCGGTGGTTGATGTGGTTTTGCTTTCAAGTGATGTTGACACTAATTTTTTAACTACTGTCGTAAATTTTAAGAGGGTTAGGAAACGAGACACGACGCGTCTATCTTCAGAGTTGTTCACCATGGAACAATTGCAAGTATTAGACTTTGAAACGAGTGACTTTCTCTCGAGTCCTTCCTTCTAGGGTATCTGTACTGATTTAAATTAGTATTACAAGCTATAGAACTATTTTTAATTGATTTAACTATAAAGATATTGAGTTTTGGAAACGTTTATTTATCTTCAAAATTTGTCAAAATACGATATGTTTCGTGTATTTAATATTTTTCTTCAATATGCGATTGATTTCGTGATCTTTCGGTAGAAGAAAAGATTGTAGGGTACATTTATCATTTTATCTATAGTTCTTCTATGATATATTGGTCAAAACAATCCGTTTTAGTTAGATATAATGATTATCCTTTTTTTAATTAACGCTATTTCGCAGAACGCGGTCTCAACATCACTTTAAAGAAAAAAAAAAAAAGAATTAAAACCTTTAGGCTTAACTGTCCGCTGCCGCCGCGCGTATAATACCAACCGGACTTCGTGTATCGTTTTTCAATCCGGACGTAATTGGTTTTGGCCAAGACTGGATTTTTGTTGAATGAAGCAGGGCGTGGATTCAATTTTAAGATTTTTTTCTTCTTTCGTACGTAACTCTCTCTCTTTCTCTCTCAAGAGAGAGGAGAGAGGTAGAGGTTCTAAGGGGGTTTAGTTTTCTCTCAAATTAATACTTTGAAATATATAATTGGGCGGGTGTCCCGCCAACTTAATTCTATTTTCTTCATCCCTTCCTTTTTTTTCTTCCCGCGCGTCAAACGCCGAGCACGCGCCCGAGAGTCCAAGAAGTTAAAAGAACATCTTTTTGAAAAGATATCTTAAAGCGCTCGCTCCCCGAGACCGAGTTAAGAAAGATGGGGTTGGTCGCTCGCTCGTCCGTCTAGAACTTACTTACACTCTACGAAATTTGATGATTCGTTGACCGCTTCCCTTAAATCCCTTGTCCACTCAACCGCGGCGAATTTAGTTAAAACCAAAACTTGATTATGTATACGACTTAGCACCATCTTACGTTGGTTTAAACGCGCATTCAGTTTCCCTGAATGAACTGTAAAGGATTATATATCAGTTCGTTATTATATTCTTCTTCTTCGTCTATATTAACAACTCCTTCCTGTAGGAGATATTTCATACGAAACTACTATCCCATTCATCCGTTTTTTATGATATATCTATCCACCCCCGCGAGCGCGGGCCCGCTTTCAAAAAATCTTTCAGAACCTCTTTTCAAATTTGGAAATGTTAGCTAGCGTTCTGCATGCCACGGATAGCCTCGTTGTTCCGTCAGTTAACGAGATTCAGTCACTCCAAGTCACTCAAAGAACTAAATCCCTATCCTCCTTTTTTATTTAGTAGAAAGATACTTGTACTTTGACACGCGTATATTCAAAACATGCTACCCATATTCGAACGTGTATATGAATGTATATGGAAACATCGAAACACAACACTGATTTGACACTGCAGGTTTCGTCCAGATGCAATTTCTTTGAGTTTTTGTTAATTTGTATATACATAAAGAACAAATTGTTATAATAACTCCACGACCCGGAAGGGGCTTTCAGACTATACAACTTTTGACTCAACTAGATTGGTCAAATAAATTGGTCAGTGATCAATTTTAAATTTGGTGATTCAACGTGTCATCCAACTTCTGTTCGCACGACCCAACAAGTTTACTCAGCTCAACTTGGCTCATCTAAATGAGTCAAAAAGTTGTTATCATCTGAAAAGGCTTTAACAATAGTTTACTCTACTTGCTTTTATAATTCGAAACTAAATTAACATTAAATACCACGCTTTTTCTATATGAAAATTCAGGTTCCTTTTATATACGACTTTAATCGAGTATATAGATAAGTTTTGATTCTTTGAAAGATAAGACTGCAGTATTAGAAAATCATTATAATTATATACCACGTCTGTCAAAAACGTCGACCGAGGGAGAGTTGGTTGTATCTCAGGGTTGGCACGCTGGTATCCAGTCCGGTTTTATCCACCTGGATTAAACCGGTTTAAACCACGATGAAAAATCCAGTGGATTTTTCAAAAAATATAATAATAGAGTACAGCGCAGACACCATAAAGTGAGATGGAAGGAAACGTTTTACCCACATGTCTTTACCTCTTTATTTCATCGAAATGGTCCATTCCCATACATTGTGGGTTAGTTTGACGCGCCCTCCTCCCACTGCCCACCCGAAACTCGTGAGACTGAGTTGAATTTTTCGCAACGCTATATTGTTGGCTCGGACCGCGCATTTAGAAAAATCTTTATCAGACCCTGCCCTATTGAATATCACAAAAAGCCTACCCGGGCCCGACCCTAGCTGCCCTAATGAAGATCACAAAAAAGCCTACCCGGGCCCGACCCTAGCTGCCCTAATGAAGATCACAAAAAAGCCTACCCGGGCCCAACCCTGCCCTAATGAAGATAATAAAAATGTCTACCCGGGTACACGGTATGATAACCCTACCCGACCCGACCAGCAAAATATTTTAAGTAATTTTCTCACCCAACCCGACCTAGGATTTTCCGACCCGATATGGGTCGGGTTGGATTGAAAAGTCCCGATTAAATCAGGGGCCCTACTCATCTCTAAGGGAAATGTCTATAGTTTTATCAACTTTTATGTACAATAAAAATGATTCTCAATTAGACGGCCTAGCAGAAGACAACTAGCGCACTAAATGTAAAAAGAAGTGCTAAAATTAAACACTAGAGAGTAGTTTAAAAAAGCCAGATAAATCCAATAAAATCCGGTTTAAACCAGCAAAAAACCATACCAGTGGCTTTTTCAAGAAAAATCCGGATTTTTGCCAACCCTGTTGTATCTAGCAAGCATCTAACCATTATTAAATGGATGAGTCAATCGTAACCGCAGTCTATCGAACAAAATTAAATAATTCGTCATTTTTTCCTCTGAAAAATAAAAAAATAAATTCGAAATAAAAAGGAGTGGTGGTTTTGTAACTTAGAATTAACTGAATTATGAATAAGAAATGATAGCCAAAAATTGAGAAGAAAAGATGAAAGTTAGCCGAGCGTGTCTTATAGCAGCACCCTCCTTAATTCCGACTACTTCTCTCTCTCTCTCTCTCTCTCTCTCTCTCTCTCTCTGGCGTTCGTTTTTATTACCGAAGATTGGCCGTCAAACGATTTAAATTTCTTTCAACTCGTATTTATTGTTTATTCAAGGCGGCCGGCGATAGAAACCATTTTCTATTTTCTTTTTTTGACGTGATTTTTCGGGACCGATTCTTCTTATATTCATTCTCTCATCATATATGATCACCACCTCCCACCCTCTATCATCATCTTCGCCGTTGTTATCGGCTTCCTTTGCAGTATACTTTCAAATGATCCGTAATATTTTACAGCGTTTCCTGTTTATATATAATATTAGAACTATATATATATAATATATTGTGAATAAGGAAAAAAAAGTTATATCATATTTGAGCTTTTTTTGTTGTAATCTTGAAGAAAAAGACCTTGGAAACAAATAATGCGAGCTAGGATATTTGTCATAAATATGTTTTAGTTCTCGATATTTATCGTGGAAATACGAATTTAAATTTGCATATTTTCGTAGAAGGAGATTATTTCTCCGAATTTATTTTAGGCCTAAATCTTTAAAAGCATCTAATAATGATGAATGGTGTTTTGGATGAATAAAATATTACAGAGTCTGTACAGGATATTTCTGATAAGTTACTAATTTTTAATCATCTACAAGTTAACGAAATTTATACCACCAGAAATGTTTCTTTTAGAGATCTTGGGTTTATTTTGCAAACTTTGAACAGTTTTTCTTCTTTTACTTACGTAACATGTTTACCAAGAAATTACGTCTCAAATCAAGGAAATTTATACCCTAAACTTGAACCATAAAACGTTTCTAATATCTTGTAAGAACCCCTTACAGGTTATCTTAAAAACCAGGGGTCAATTGATACAATATTGTGAAGTAAAAAAAAATAGCAATCCAAAACTGTTTATACCAACTTAAAAACTAACTAAACTGAACCCCAAGGGTTTCCATGGAAGCCATTCCATTTTGTCAAAAAAACGAAGCTATCAAAAAACGCTACGCAACTCAACTGTATCTTTTAAACTTTGACTACCTTAATAAATCTTAGGTGGAGTCTTTTTTTTTTAAAAATATATCCCTTCTTCCAATATATCTTTCGCACGCGCTAGACACCATAATAAAAAAACAGTCCGCGCATGCGCAGGGTTAATCTTTACCCGTGCAGGTAGTTTTATATATTGAAATTAGCGGCCAATGATGATGGTTCCATGATTGCACCATAGTAAAAATATTAACCCTTAAAATTGACCCCTTTTTGCAGGCGCGGTTAATTTGCATTAAACCATCGGGGTTCCGCCCCCGTCTTTAAAAATTTAGGGTATGAATGGTGCGCATGCATTGGAGGTAGCTTGGAAAAAAAGCATTCAACCCTATCATTAAATTAAACACGTTTCATCATGAAATAAAACCGCCTGTACTTACCTTGAATAAGTTATTTAAATTTCGGGCATGTGTATTGATTTATTACAATCATTCATGTCCTTGATGGAGTTAATTAACTATAACTAACTAACCATTATTGTCCAGTAGAATTATTCCCATTTCTGATAATACTTAACCATTCATTCACATATAAATGAAAATAATTTTAAATCCCCTAAAATTAAAATTCAGCTCGTAAAAAATAATGAACAGACGGACGGAATTGATCATTGAAACTTATGGTGAAAATGCATTTTACTAGATTAAGTTGGTTGGGGGAATCTATAGCTACCTATATTTAAATTTATATATATATTTTAATATTTTATATTTTATATTAAGGGGGGATTATAACGTATGTATTGCTTCTTACCTTGAACGGCGACTTCATTGGGAGACTAAGGATTGGTTTAACCAAAGGGTTGCTATTTGAAATTTATATGCTAGGAATGCCTTTGACTTCAGTGTCTTTTCGTGTTTGGGATGATGGAAAATATTCTATCTGTTGGCCCGCCATCCGCTCCCTCCTCTTCCGTCTTTCTAATAATGTTATAGTCCATAAATAGGGATCTATCTGGAAAAGGTCTTTTATATTCAAATTTTTCCCACTTTTCCGAATTCGACTTCTGCCGCCGCCGACGCATACAACCCAGTCTCGTGCGGTGGAAAAGTGAAGGTACGTTCGCACTAACGTTAGCAAGTTCGGATTAATTGAACTAAATATACTAAAAAATAGGCTAAAATAGCCGAAAAATATGTCGTCATGTCGGGATGGAGTTGGGCTGTAGTGTCTTGATTGATTTCGGGTTTTAATTGTTCATTTTTTCTCAACGAACTTCCGGTTTATTTGAATCAAGCTTATGTGTGACCCAGTACATAACGTTTGAGGTCATTTAAACGTTCTCAGTTGTTGAGTGTGTTCTTGATTTAACTAAGAATTAAATCAATTTTGTCTTGACAAGATCGTTTACAAAATTGAAACACGAAGATAATCCGGCCATCCCAAAACAATTCTTAATTAGTATATGAAGACACGATCAATCTTAATGAGTGTTTATATGCATAATACACTTATAAGCTCTCCATCTATTTAAAACAAAAACACGTGAGCAATTGAATGCATTCACCACACACGGTGTAAATTTAGAAACATGTCAAAATAGCCTTTGATTGTGATGTATTTGGCTGTATACCTGACACTTTACGTCGTGCGAACGTAGCCCTTAGCTACTTGAAGATGAGAGCTTAGCTTATAGACGTTATGGTGGTTAAGGTTATCCGTCCTTTCGCGTTTAGATCCCCGCCATCGAAAAGGATTCCATTCCGTATGTTTTATAATAAAAGTTCTATATCCCTTGCAATACAGACAGTATAGTTTTGCAGAGGGCCAGGAGAGAGAAAGAGGAAAATTTTCTAGGCGTAAAATTTAATACCTACGGACGTTGAGAGGAACTATTTTGTGCCGATGTGTATAAAAGTCTATACCTAACGTTACCACGTAGGGTATACATTTTCTCTTTGCCTTTCTCTCTCTCTCACTCTTTCCCGTATGCGTATTTAATATATTTAAAATAGAAGGGATGGACCCAGAGAGTATCCCCAAAAATGGTATCCGTTCTCTATATCGCTATTTTCTCTATAGCTTGCTGGCACACCGGAAAGGGAGAGAGAACGGTATGCTTGGATTATAATATTGAAACACGTCGGTCGACGTTTATTTCGTATTGCTATATAGATATATACAGGGTGTTTCTGATATAAGTCTGGAAATAAATAAATTAAGGTGTTGCTGTTCTTTGGGTGCACGATTTTGAGTGGGAAATGTAATTTCTATCGCCATTTTGATTGATTGCCCTAAGGGAACACTGTTTTCAGGTTAAGGTTGGATGGAGTATTTTACGGATGACCCCTTAAATTTAATTAAGAAACTGAATAATACAATGATTTCTAATTTAATTAATTAAGGGGCCATCCCTAATCGTAACTCGAAAACAGTGGCCCTTGTTGCAAAATGTCTTAGATAGACGTTACATTTTGATTTCCCAAAGAACATCCCCCTTAATTTATTGCAGAATGATCAGAAACACCCTGTTTATTTTTGTATATTTGAAAGAGAAAGGAGTTAAAGAGTGCATGATGCTGTTGCATGCAGGGGGCATTTCATATTATTTTTGCACCTATAGCGATGATATGGCAGCTTCTCTGACCTCAATAGTGTACCTACATTCCTTTGGAGTATGGTGCGCCAGTATATACCGTTATACCCATTTTGGTTATGTTATACTATATCGGAGCTGTGCTTTTCTCTCTTTTGCTATATTCAAAGTAATATGTAGATCCAGTGGAATTTCGGGAAAAATAAAATATAGCGGGGGGGGTGACTAGAGAGAGAGAGAAAATGAGAGAATCGTCCCTACGTTCAAAATATGCAATATACTTTTAAGTTACTTCATGGTTTAAAGGAATACTTAAATACCATACATTAACATAGCAGCCAGCTTTTGAATCCAAACACTCCCAAGAATGATCTACGAGATTTGTATTTTAGAACTTCGTTTATTTTTAATTATTTTGTTAAGATATCGTTTTTAAGTATCTCTTTAATCTTCCTAAGAATCATTCTAACGATTTACTATGGATGCTTTTAGTATATCCTTTCTTACCCTGAAAAATATCTCTTCTCTTCTACAACAGCGTGAAGTAAAGCTTCGAACTTGTAATCTAATTCACAGTTAGGACTTTTCCCTTATTCCAAGGTTTCTATAACGTATAACGGGGGTCCTCCTTTTATATTATCATGCCTTATAACATTACAAAACTGTTCGAGCGAACGCCTTATACGTATAGACCCAAGCAGCATCTTTTAAGATGTTTATTCCGACCAGATCCGACGTTTCTCTCCTCTCCTCTCCTCCATCCTCTTCCATCCCTCTCTGGTCTCACTTATATTTGTGTCTCTCCGAAGAGAATGTGACATCAAGACTTATTGGCCTACTAGGTATTGCCCCTCTTCATGTTGGGGGGAAGGGATGGAGATAGAAACAAACACTCGACGGGTTGTTTTGCATATTTCACACTTTTATTCTATACTGTCGGTTTTATACCAAACTCATTTTTCTCAGTGTGCGCCAAAAATATAGTTTATTTCATCCTGAAACGTCTAGATGGCGAGCGTGTTTCGATTTCTCCATAGAAAGGAGATAAAACTCGCAGTTATCTCTCCTCTTTTAGGGGGACTTTGTTGTATTTTCGTTTACCTCCATGATATGCGAGTCCCGGACTCATCGCGCCACGCGGACATTCATCTATTTTCCATATCCATGACTTAGGGTTAGGGAGGAAGAAAATACTTTAAAAATTATCTACCGGTTGCTTATACCAAAGTTTCCTTAACTCTCTTTCGCTCGAAAGAAGCCAAAGTTAAACATAAGAGGAGCGCTTACTTTTATATAATCTAAATTTATTCAAAAACTTATAAATTTATTAACTAATATTTTTCCGGCCACTATTATACGCTCCTTGAAGCACTCAGCCAAGATAGCTCCGTTAAATAAAATTTTGAAATATATTTAAAATAAAAGGGGTGCGTACCGTGCGTTACCCGGGACTTCATGTGTTTTTGTTTATAATTCCCCGGACTTAACCCTACTGGCGTTTCATTCGGAGTGTGCCGTAGATTTAGGACTAGCTTCAATGTAATTCGTGTTATAGTAGTTTAGATTATTTTCTATTGTTTGTTTTAGTCCGGGATGGACTCTAATAAGACTATAGTACGAATAACCCCTAAGCTCTCGTCTTTTAAAAGTTACCCCATAGCAAGCGCCACCCTCTTTTAAGTTTTCGCCTTGCTTTGGTTATCGTAAACGGGCCAGAATTTTTAATGACTCGTGCTCGGAATACTTTCCATGTATTTTTAAAAATTATAATAAATATACACGACGTTTACGTCGTGTTTTGGGCCAGAGAAAATGTAAAACGTAAACAAACTTTGAAGTTTTCACTTTTCTCGACCTTTCCCCCCCCCTCCCCTTCCCCCTTATCTTCTCTCCTTCCTCAAAGTCCTTTTCTACAACTCATCCTTCTGACCAACAGCGGAAACACGACGAGACTTTTGGTTTGGGTCCCTTTTCGGGGGGCATTGCGTACACAACAGTTTGCGTGTAGACTTTATGGTAATAAATGACCGGCCTCAAATGTTTTAAAAATATTTAAAATAATTTTCAACTGGGTCCTTCCTATATACGAGGCAGCACCTTATACCCTGCTCTCTCTCTATATATATATTGTTATTATTGTGCTGTATTTAATTTGAAACGCCCCGTGTAAGTAACATACAAAACGAAAAATATTTTTCAATGTTAAAATTGAGTTTCAAAGTTTATAAGTTTCGAAGATGACTTCTGAGGAAGAGTTTAGCGTTTGTTTTAAAGAAATTTCATACTGAATTAAAAAAACTAATTATACCCCAAATTAAGGAAACGATATCGGCAGCTGTAAAGAAAGAATAAAAAAAAATTAAGTCAAAATTCTCCCAAATCAAATACCACTCGATCATATCTTTATTTTTTTGGCAATATTCGTTCACATCGATTAGCTGAATTTAAACACCCTTCTTTCGCCGCATTTTTTTTTCTTCTCCCTCTCTCAATAGAAAGCTTAACTTTTGTAACGAGATATCGTGATTTTTGGTCATTAGGGAAACGTCGATTATCCCGATATCTTTAATCAGATTTCGAACACTCGTTTCCTTTCCTTTCTCTCTCTCTGGCAAAGTTTTTTTGAATTATTGGTAAAATGTCGAAGATTTCCGTTGTACCGCCGAGAGGAAACTAGTTAAGCACACGCTGGGTAATCGACTGTGAAGAAAGCATTAATCAGAGAGCCCATTTCTACCCACTAGAATCACCCCGAGATAGAATATAATACGAGGGGTGGGAGACTTACCAACAACCATTTATTTATGTTTATGGCTAAGCGTGATGTTATTTCGTTAGTGATTTTTGAAATTGAGATATAATTATTAGGGGTTTTTGGACGAATGAGCGACCCCTCGTGCCCATCACCCCTCGAGCACGTAGGTAGGAGGGCGCAAATTATATAACCGATACCTGGGACATGATTAGAATGACCAAAGAAAAAGGTCTTTTTTTATCTTTTCTTATACAAAAACTTAAACCGGTATTTAAGACCTGGAATTAATCTGTTTCGCTTTTGGCGATTATGAGAAGAAGTCATTTTTTTTCTTACTCTCTCTCTCTCTCTCTTACCTTCTTGTCACCGGCGCATTTTTTCATTAGTATTCTTATCTATTCGTAGACTTTACTCTGAAGGAGATACTTATCGACAATAATTACCCAGTAATAGATTTTTGTTCCACTGTCTCTCTTTCATTCGACGCGCGGTTTAAAGTGATTTCAGCTGCAACGTGTTGTTTTCATTAAGAGTGTAATTTGAATTTCAATCAATTCGATACTGATTATTTTTACATTATAGGGGCCTAGTGTAAGAAGCCTCGAGATAATCATTTCGGTGTTTAAATGATATATTTTCACGGTGAAGTTAGCTAGACGTATAATCTGTTAGTTTATAGAATGGATGGTAATTATTTTATTAACATTGATACGAGACGATGGTGGATTTGTTGGAAATCTTGAGATCCTGGAATATTCAAAATCAGACAATTTTTCAAAAATAACTGATAAGAGCGGGAATATTTTACCATTTAAACACCAAACAAAAAACAGCGTAATCTCTCGTATTACTTCGCTCGTACAAGTCCCCTTAATTAAGTTAATTACACTGTTTAATTGGGCATCTTATTACTACATAAGAAACACTCGGACAAAAACCCCTAAGCTTCGGCTTCCCCTAGTAACTTATATCAAAATTACAGGTAAGGCAACCTGGTATCATTTACGTTACAAAGGTCTATTTTAGCCTATTAAATTTATTCGCTAAATCTATTTTTATCCAAGGCTTAACTTTCATCTATTATTTTAATCGCTAGTAAAAGTGCGATTAAAATTAGATTTACTTCAAAATTACGAACTTCTCATTAAATAAATTAAAATTTGACGTGTAAATTTGTCAAATTGATACAGAGTATCTATTAAATTGAATATAAAAAAGAGCAACATCGTAACGTTACATATGAACCCATCATAATTAATCCCAATTTAATTCGGTTCCATTTTATTTCTCGTGAAGTTTTAATCGAGATAATCCTGTATATAGCCGAATCAAATTCGTATATATTATCCCAAAACGTTTTACCCATCAAAAATGAAACAGAGAGGGAATAAGAGGACGCCAAACGAAACAACAAAAAACATTTGTATTGTTTTCCAACAACGCTCATCGTGACGGGATGATAAGCTGGCTGTACGAATGTGTTTTTTCCGATGAAGGATTTTTAATAATATCTGGAGCCCCGTATATAACGTTATTATTAACAAATAAATAACTCGCTCTAAACACAAAAGGCTAGTGACCCCTATAGCTTAATTTTTTTCCCATAAACCCATGCGCCAGTGTTAGACCCGTTGATTAAAAAGCCATCTATTTTGGATATGTAAAATTTGGTGAAATAAATTTTGACATATCATGGGAGATTAGCGACACCGTAATAACTCTCAAAAAAATGATGGATTTACAAAAATTAGCCACCTTGTACGTACCACCTCGTCTTGAACGCGCCAACTTGATACGTCACGCGTTTTATATTACCGACTGTTTTAATATTATTATGAAATTTTATAACGATTTAGATTGATTGATACGATGAGGTGAACTTTTGTTATTATTATTTTTATTCTATTCCATTTTTTTAACATGAAACTCTCAACGCAGTTTAGTTTAACCCTTTTGTTTTGTTTTAAATTATAATTTCCATATTTCACGAATTTAGATTTCAAGAATGTGTTTGTAAGATTGGATTAAATTTAGGTTTCTGAGAGGATTGTTCAATTTACCGCGAAACCTTTGAATATGGCGGGAAATAATAGAAAGAAACAAAATATACACGTGCTTGTGTGTGGTCATCCCACAATAAGGACACTTTTGTCCATCACACACACACCCTCTAGTCTTGACGTTTCCGCTTAGCTTTTTAAAACGCCAGTTCATGATGACGTCGCCCAAATTTAAACATTTTAAAATTTAGCGGAAAAAACCAATTTATTCCTTTTTATTTTTCACAATCTGAAAAATCAAACTCTTCAAGGGTTAAACGTAAGGTCGAGTTTTCTTCGTGAGGGGATCATTCCTGGGACGATCGGTCACGTTAGAACGACCATAGCAAAGTAAAAAAATAAAAGGCTATTCGCCTTGAATGCGTTTCTATAATATCCTCTCGTCGTCCCGTCCATTTGAAAAGGCCAATTTTAATAAACAAGCGAGCGCAAATTTTCATTTTTTGGCCATAACGAGCCCGTGCGCGCGAGAGAGCTTTTAAAAGAACTCGACACCTTGACCCTGGAAAAACGGCGCCTACGCCCTTTCTATTGCGCCCATTATAATATAAGTCGCGGCGCACGCTGCTCACCCACACGTAAATAACTATACCGAATCCCTCTTTACACCCCCCTCTTCCCCCCTTCCTTCCATCTTTTGGATTTTCTCTAACTAGCCGATCGTTAGAAAACCGGGGAAGAAAGGTGTTGGGAAGATTTTTTTTTTTATCTTTTTCCGGATGGTTATAAACGAATATATACGGGGGTAAAAATAACGTAACTTGGAAAAATGCTGCATCGAATTATTTAAGTTTAAAGGTATATTGAATTTGGAAAATTGGAGCCCCTTAGCTGGTTTGTTAATTGTTAAATTGGTTAGTGGGGGTTATCAGGCTATAACCAAACGTGTACTCCCGTTAAATTCATTGCTCCATGCATGTTCTGGACGTCTGGAAAGATGAATTTGGTGTTTAAGATCGCGAAAAATGTGCTTGAAATGTGTTTCTAATGATCAGTGATTTTCTAATCACTTGCGGTTTGTGATTTTTCGTACAGAAGTGGTTTATGTTACAATTGAAGCACTAGACTGTACTCGTTGTAATCATTACAATAACGGATTTTCATTAGTACTTTCTCAATTAATTATTAAATATTATTGACCAGTGCTTACGCAATTAATTGAAATTCCATACTTTTGTCAATTAAGTTACACACTTTTGGTTTACAAGATATAAGATCTTTCTATCCCAACTAACACGTATACAAACCTTCGGATTGTTACAAAGACAGTGTCTATGTATATAAATTTTGACTCTTTTTGAAGCTATGCAAAACAACGTCATCTCATTAAGAGTTAGTTATTCTAGTTGATCGTCCGACCGGAACCTCCCGATACGTTTCAAAAAATTACTCTTTTTTTATTATTATTTTTTAAATATTTTTTAAGGGGGCACGCTTGGGTGAGGATTAGTTAATAAGGTCGATTCGTTCGTTTTAATTTTTACAAGCCAATGAGTATAGGCAATAGTATAAAGGAATATGCAGTGACGGGGTCAAAGGTCAAGTTTTTTCATGGAAATATGGATAAAGATGAGGCGGGAGGGTAAAAGTTTAGACAGACGTCACATTTCTGAGGGTTTTTTTTCTTCTGTTTCTTCAATCGTGTTGAAAAGATGAAACTTTGAAATGAGAGGGACACACACAAACACGCGCCCGCGTTTAAAGTTTTATATCTTGAAATGAAAGAAGGGATGGTGTTGGTGGTGAGCATGGATAAGAGAAATTGGACCTTTAAAATTTGACCCTAACCGATGGATGATACGGGCGGAACCTAGTTCTTCGTAGGGGCTCTTTTTCTCTCGGCAGGTGCATTGTGGGCGTACGCCAAAGACTTCATTTTCTATATTACGAAGTAGCCCTTTTTATTTTTATGATAACACGCTGAATAATCAGCCCCCTTTAAATTTGGGGGACCCCCAATCGCGTGGATGTTATATACCTCTAAGATCATGGAGGACTAATGTTTCCCGTGGCTTTTCGAATCAGGATTTATGATTTTGAAGCTTCTTCAAGTTTAGTTCTTGCCTCTCTCTCACTCTCTTTCTAAAGACTGTCGTCGTGTATGCACCGATAATTCTATATAGTTAATTTGAAGTTAGTTTAGGGAACGTTGTACATAGCCTATACAGTTTTTAGAAGCCTGATCTTTTATCTTTGGGTTCATGTATTGATGAGTTTAAAGAGATGGTAAAAGTCATCTTTAATGCATGACTCTTCCATTTTAGTTTTGTTTCACCCTCTTACCGACAGTTTTGATGTTGTCAAGAAGTGATATCTAGGCCTAGTTTATTTGGGAGAAGGTATAAATTAGCCATATTTCCAGCTTTATCGTAGGTCCGGAGTTAATTCCCGCCTTTAAATTACAACCAGCATCTCATCGGTTCTTGAAAACTCACGTCAGCGCGACGCGAATGTCGAAAAAATTACGTATTTTCCGACTGAGGAGGGGCGAAATAGCCCGGCCTCCTTTTACGTCCCCCCTTGTATTTTGAAAGGGAGACTGGGACTATGGCGCGCGAATACTTTGGCATCTTATACCTTCATCCTAACAAACTAGATATCACTTCTTGATGTTGTTAATACGATGAGTTTAAAGAGATAGTCAGTAAAGTCTTAAGTAATTGTACCCGCTCGTGAATATAAATTAAGATTTCATTTCATCCTCCTTTTAAAATCATCCTTGCACCACGGAGAACATACCGACAGTTTTGAATTTTTGCGATGTTGTTAAATAACGATATCCCATCTCTTGCTGTCTAATGGCTGGCGATCAGACGATCGGATGGATCAAGAAGAGAACGTGAACGTGACGTTACCGGATGTGCATGCATGGCCAGCATGCACGGCCCGCCGCCAAATAAGGGGGGATGTTTTTGGTTGGCAGGCAGGCCACCGATTAGTTTTTGATAGTTATTTAATATGGTCACGTAGATGCGCTCATAAAGACGAGGGTGGATGTTATTTTTAATGCCGGTTTTTTCCTTCCTTCCTTTCTTAATATAAGGGGTACCGCGCCGCGGTAATTGTCGAAAGGTTATCTCGTAGTCGTCTCTAGCTGATGCGCAAAAAAAGAATTTGGTGGTAAAATCCGTGAAAGGTAGCGTGTTTCCCCGCCAAACCTTTAATCGTAATTTTGTTCAAATTATTACTCTCCTCTCGAGAGGAGGTTGAACTTATAATATACTAAATTAAAATCACCCAGTATATACAAAATTTAAATAGAATTTTTGATTGAAAATACATATTTCATAGATGAGTGATTAGCGTTTTTTTTTTCTTTTCTTTCTTAACGTGATTCGTTTATCTATTGAAGCGCGAGTCTACATCGAAGGAAGCTTAAGTAGACGAGAATCATTATGATGCGCTCGCTATTCAATAACCTTCTTTCTAAAAATCTCCCATAGCAAATCAATGTCAAATTGTATAAACACCACACATACACTAGGGTTCAAGTATGCATTGAAATTTGATGAGATAATGGGGGTATGTGTATGAAGGCTATTTTAGAAACTACTGATCGTATTGTATCTATTGATTCACTATAGCTCTGATGTAACTAACCTTCTTATTGAATTTAATGGTATTTCTTCCTTCTGAATTTATTTTTTATTTTTTATTTGACTTTAATTGATTAAAGAGAGGTTGAAATGAGCTTAGTGTACTCAAATGTTTAAGAATGACAGAGTGTTTGTGATAGGAATCCGTAAAATACTCCATCCAATCATAACTTGAAAACAGTGGCAAAAAGGGCAAAATGGAGATAGAAATTGCATTTTCAATTCAAAATCGTGCACCCAAATAACATCACCCTTAATTTATTCCAAACACCCTGTACATATATTTCCCTAAAATTGGGTAAAATACCCAACTAAACGAGTTTTTCAACATAAAACGCTGACTTTAATTTAATACTCGTATTATATTATTTACCAAGAGTGGAAGCAATTAATTAAAATGTTAATTACTTACTTTTTTCCCGAAATATTGCCTCACTCGTAATTTAACTAAAATATTTTCGAAAACCGCTTGCATGTATGGCATTGTCCCATCGCGTTCCCATTTTTAAAAATGTCCGTAGAGAAATGTGTAGGAAGCTCGTTTTTGGATTATAATCATGTAATATAATATAAACAAGCCACTACCACCACCACAATGATGCATTCATCAAATTAAGAAAAGCACACGTATTTAACGGCGGAAAATATGTTTATTAAAAAAATATATATACTATTATGCTAAGAAATATTATTTAAGAAAAAAAGAAATGAAGTTTTTTAAAACATTTATGAATTTCGAGGCAACACCTAAAATTGGGGGAGGGAATGAAATATCTTGGAAATATCATGGATGACCAAAGAAATGAGACGAAATAAGCTGAAGTTCTACATTCTTAATGGATAAAGGGAGTGAATACGGCGTTAAATATCCCGGGTTTTTTCAAATAAAGGTCACTCAAAGCGTCGGCGGATGAACACACACATGCATGCCGTAAACTGACTGACCGGTCGTTACCTCGGTGAAATAATATCGTAACTAGGGAACATTTAGTTTTGATATTTTTAATATTTATTTTTTCATGATGAAAAATCGATAATTGTATGGGAATTTTTTTCCTAATTTTAATTCAAGTTAATTGTTTTTACGACATGAGGCATGGTATTGTGTCGAGTTTGTCGTACCTGAGATATTGACTCAAAATTCACTTAAAAGAAAGGATTATGTCAGATTATTCACATTTTCATTCGAAAAAATAGCTTGTAAAATAGTGAATGTGTTGCAAAATATAGGAAGCAACCTAAAATATTACAGAATGCGAGCAAAATTTAAATTTACGTTCCTATTCGAAATCAACTATACAAAATACACCGCGCATATCGTTTTGTCCGAAGTTTTTCAAATTTACAACCTATTTGAATTAAAATAAGTTACGTAAGCGATAGTATGTGTATATCCTTGCTCGCATTTTTATAGTGTAATTTAGTTAATTCACCGCACCACCACGACTTTATTTTCTCCCTTTTTAGTTTTTTGGGATATAGAGAAAATATTCCGCCCTTTACGGTATAAAATTAAACCCAGTTTTCTAACTATTATCGAGGGACAGATATTCGATGGTGAAATTTCTTTTAAACCTGGTTTAAGGGAGAAAGAGAGAGAGAGGACGGAGGAGGGGGGGGAGAATTTATTTTTTAAATCCTCGACGTGTCCGAAATGCGAGAGTTTCGTGCGTTATGGCCACTGACCTCCTAATTATAGAGGGAGATGCGAAAGAATTAAACTATGAGATGCCAGCCAGTAAAGCTATAGGCGAGGGTGTGTTTTGGATCTATCTACCTCTTGCTCCCTCTCCTTCTCTCTTGGTTCGTATAGCTTAGATTTAAAGAGAAGACACCCAAAATTTTTTGGGCGCGTGTTACCATCGTTTTCATATATTTTATTTTTTATATTTTAAACTTTTTTCTTGCTATATATATATATTTTTGGGAGGGGGTTATAGTTATGTGTTGCGCCTTGGTCAGGGCCTTCATCCATAATAGGGGCTGGGATACAGGTGGAGGAGATTCAACGTAACCACCCATAACTCTATTCTTCGCTTACTGAATGAAATTAATGATTTGAACGTGCGCCCGTAACCCTATATGAGATTTATATATATACTATATCCTACCCTTCTCCCTCTTCTTCTGCTTCACCATCATCATCCAAAAAATACCTACCTACCTACCTAGGCAGCCACCGCCTGTACGAAAATTTACCTTAATTTTTTTTTTAATATTTTCTACTATAAACGGGGATTTTCCAAATTTGGTTTGGTTTTTATATGACTTATATTTTCCAGGGTTCGTAAGGTACCTGGATAAGAACGTATTTGGAAAATTAGGGAAAAACTTGGGGATATGTCAGGGATTTTAAGTTTTTCCCTAAAAGGTCAGGGGTACGTCAGGGATTTCGTTTTGTATATTAAACCATGATTGCTTCGGGAAATGATAAATATGGGACCAGGTGTAATTATGAAGTGGGCTCTGGTTAACACCTTAAAATAGTCAGGGATTGGGAAAATTTGGTCAGATTTGAGCTGGGAAAGTCAGGGATTTTCAATATACAAATTTTGTCCGAACCCTTTTTCCAGAATCAGAAGAAACCAACCCAGTTTTAAGTTCCATGCAATGTGAACTTGAAATAAAGTTGGATCTTACTTACGCCTTTGATTTAATTTCACCCATAGTTATCTATTATCATCATAAAATTGAATAATTCATAATTACGAGGGCACGCAAATATTAAATTCCCTAACGTTTTTCAAACCATTTTGAGTTCAAATCAAAAGGCAAGTTTACAAGTTAAACATTGGAGGTCACGCTATCGAAGCTTGATTTAAAAATCATCTCTACACGGAGCACACGCATTCACTTCCCTAATAAAAAACCCTCACTCGGAGAGTTAAACTAAAAATCAAGAAGAATAAATATCTAACCAATGGAGTCGATATTTATTCGGAAAAGATTGCCGACGCGTTCGACGTTTGAAATGAAGACGGATGACTTCCTTATCGGAGTCGATTATCGACACAATAGAAAATTATATTCACTCATCCCCTCGTAAAGTTACTAACAAACAACCTCTCTTAAATCCACAAGGCATTCATTGCTTTACTATTATTAAATAAATATACGGAAAATAGTACGCGGTTCGCTTCGACGATTTCGCTTTCCCCCTAAAAAACCGTTAATTTAAATTAAAAAATCAATCTTATAGTTCAATCAATAGTGAAGTGGCTTTTTATGGATGAGATTTTAAATGGCAATTTTCCCAATTATCATTGTTGATATTTCTCTCTCCCATTAAACATCGCGTGCTGCTGGCTTTCTAATTCCGAGATTTTAAGTCACGATAGACAATAATCATCTTCTCTTTGAGTTTGTTTTGCAACGATGATTTTCGAAACATCGGTCTTCAATTTGAGTATGACAGAAATTAAGAAAATGGCGCCCCGATGTTTTGTTGACAAAAAGCTGGAATTAAAATGTTTCACTTGCTCCAACCCAGGGAGGAGTTGAAAAGGAGTCCATGAACTAGTGTTCTACACCGCGAGCCTAGACTCCTTCAGCTAGAAAGAGGGGGAACGAAGGGGTTAGAGTATTTCCGTCTTGTCACGTGGGCTAGTGTTGTTTATCGAACCACTATATTGCGCCCTCTTCCAACACAAGATGTACTATTGGTGCTAATTGCGCATCCACAGCCAACGGACGCTTTGTTTGCTTTTTAAAAATTCTCACGAGAGGGCGCTTGCCACGTGTTAAGCGATAACCAAGTTTTCCCTCTCTCCCGTTGCGGGAGTTAAGATGCGTGATAGTCGCTCTAAAAAACGCGCGCGTACAATTCCTCTCCTTTTTTACTCCTCCCTGTCCAACCTAAACACGAGCCCAATATCAACCAACGTACGGATGTCACTAATCAAATGAACTTAACCAAAATGAACCGTGACTCTTATGAAGACCGAGATTAGAGCTATTGCCTCGCATGCCTGGCTACCCATATTTATCGTTTAAAAAAAATTACAAACCAACGGATCACACACACTCACTTTCTCTCGCTGCCAATTTTTATCAGAATTTAGTTTTTTTTTTAGTTCTGATGGTGCAGTGTTGGATTAGGCTACCCAGCAAAGCTTGATTGTATTCCGGGCTCAGTCAACTATTCGGGAATTCCTTATCAAGGTTCTTTGGCACGCAATATCGCTCTTTTTCGGCGGACAGGGAGGGGGTAGGGCCCCAGCGCTTCTTCTTTTACCCATCACCTCCGCTAGCGCAATCTTCCTTCTCTTCTCCGCTATTTTAGTTCGGTAGGGGGGTTTTTCTTGTCTCGCCGAAGCAATTAACTGAAAATGCGGCTCGCTAATTAGTTAATTAAAGTCGAGTGTCAATCACCATTACATTCGGTGTCGTTGGCAAAGTGACGCGGTCGTCCGCGTCTTAGAACCCTAATATAATCGAGCACCCCAGGAAAGTCAACTTACTTCCCGTAAGGCGATTTTTCTCTCCCTTTCTTTTCTCTCCCGCTACCTACATAGTTTCCCAATGAAAACCTATTATTGGGCATCAGCTCTCCCATCCAACACTTCCCCCTCCCCCTGAAAATTTCACCATTTTTTGTACCAACTCTTGGTACTGTTCGCATTCCGTTTCTTCTTAGGAAAGGGTTAAAAATGTTTTGGTAATGATAATCCTATGGCCCCTGTAGAAATGTTTCACCCGCCGCACACCGGTGTCCAGGGAGAAGCTGTCATTCAGGGGTTTTTTTTTACTAATATTTTACGTATTTTCAATGTTTTTCTATGAAAACTTAGGTAAAAACTTTGTTCAGGAGTGCAATTCTTAGGATTTAAAGCGAAAGAGAACGGGACCCAAAAATCTCCGATGGTCTCCGGGTTTCAACGTTCAAAAAGCGCGCCCAAAAGCCAAGGATTTAAAAAGGGGGAAGAGGTAGGGACTGAAAGTTTTCTGACTCGGAGCTAGCTAGGATCGGGTGTTATTTTGGTGTAAAAGGAGGGGGATGGAGTATGGATGGGGGTGATGCGAAGGGATCAGGAGGAGAGGAGAGGATGTTGGAAAGAAAAGAGGCCGGGGACTGAGATAGAGAAAACGCGCGAAAGAACATTAGGCTCGCTTTTGCGCGCGCTGTTTCAAAGAATGATGGCGTTTGTTTTTATCTTTCCAAGCGCGCCATGGCGGCTCTCGAGTTCCTTCGAGTGGAAATATGACAGCGGTACCAGCGGTTTTATAAAATGAGCGGGGGGATGGAAGAAGGGGGTGAACGCCTACGTCGCGCGCGCGTTTTAAAAAGGAGGGTCGTCGATGGCGGCCGAGAGTGCGCTGGACCGGCAAAAAAGATTGATCGGCCATTGGACAGATTCGAGCGAGAGAACCGGCGCATCCTTTAATTCACTCTCTCTCTCTCTCTCCGGCGATGGGATGCTCCTGCGCTTCCCTCGTCTTAAAAACCCTTTCTCCGACTAAAAATCATCCCAACCCTTCCCTTCCATCCCCCGATCGCCGCCCCTCCATCAACTACTCTTTTCTCACGCGTTGACGCCGGCCCGGGGATAAAAATTTTCAAACTTTTACGAACTTGATTTCCTTCCTTAATTAGAAATATTAATTAGATCAGATTTCTACATAATCATCCTCTCGTATATTACGTACGTTCTTACGCTCGGACGGATACCCCGGAGCGAGCTGGATCTTCATTTTTGACCTACTTTATGCCTACTTTTCCAAACTTGATTTTTAATATAATTTTAGTTATTTTGACGCCTTGTCAGAAGTACATACCTTTTTTTCCTTCTGACCCTTCTTTCTTACCTAACTCTTCAGAAATAGGGAGGAGGAGGGAAGAGTTTTATCTATGGGCGTCCGCTTTTGGCGCTCTTTTTTGACTGACGACAACAGGCGGCGTTGCCTAAGTTTATTTTTAATAGCTCGTGCGCGAAAAACTACGAGTTTTGCTTGTAGTCACAACACTCGTAAATTATTCCCCCCCCCTCCACCCTATCCTTTTTGTACAGTACATCTCTTAAAAAAATCTTAACAGAGTTTATTAACTCAGGAACAGTATGAGAGGAGATCTTTTGACGTTCGTATTTTTTCCCATCATCCTTTCGTTTTGATAATTTCAATAATCCTACTATACCCTTTGGAGGAGCTTCCTGGCAAAGTTTTCCCGCCTCTCCAGCAGCAGCAGGCCACCCTCCCTTTCTATTCCTCCTCGTTTTGGTTCTCCTTGCCGCGTGCTGCGGGGAGAAAATTTCTCGCGCACCGCCGGACGCGCGTGTACAGTCGTGTCCTGGTTAGAGATTTGCGTCGGACGCTTTTTCCTAAGCAGCGAGCGGCCTTTTCTTCCCTCTCTCTCTCTCTCGGAACCGATCAAAACCGAATCATCTTTTGACAGGCGGAAAAAGACGAGCCAAAAAAAAAACCATCGTATCTCCGTGTCATGCTCCTTGGCGAAAATGAGGTAGGCAATTTGTTTCAATCGCTTCTCTTCTACTGACTTCCCTTATCAAAAAATATAAAAAGCACGTTGGCAAAGGCCCGAGTGCGCAATCGTTTTTGCTATCCCTGTAAAACTGCAACCGCGTTTCGAAACTAAACGACGTACTTACTAAATAACTTACTAAGAAAATACTTGGGAATGTTTTACCGCTACAATCTTTGAATTCCTCCAAACTCTTTATAATAAGTACTCCTTAGTGTTGTTTGAAATATATTGGTATAATTGAGTATTTAAAGAGTTAATTACTTTCCATTCTTGCCTTTTAATTTGAAAATATCTGTGATTAAATGTAGCTTTATTAGTTAAAGTACTTTTAGTGCGAGTAATACTTCTTAAAAAATAGGCTAAGATATTTTGAGTTTCCACGTAGCAAATTCGCCTTTAACCATGGCCCCTTTTACGTTTTAATGATTAGTAATTAAGATATCAGTTGTCTGTAAGCCGCCAAGTTTCTTTTCGGTATAGTAAATTCGGTCGGTGTAAGCCCCTAATTGAATACATATCGAAGCCACGCTAATGTCTGTCTTCTGAAAAAAAAAAAGAAAAAAACAGTTCAGAAGCAAACAAACATCGAACAATAACTCGACTGTTTCTTTTGGCACCGATACCCGGCCGGGTGACTTAATCTTCGATGAAGAGAACTCTTAAGTAGTTTGATGGTGGATTCTTCTCTGGGGATGGGAAGAGGATTTTTTAGCCCACATGACTAGAGGGGAAAAACGATTTTTGGCTCATTGTCAGATAGACAGGTGCATGCTGCATCGTCATAGACGCGTTTCCCATAGCTGCCAGTTGCTAAACAAACTCTTAAAACTGTTATTATCCATTAATCTATCGAGATAAATTAAATATAATCATCACGTTTGACCTCGTATTTGAACCATCTAATTGATGTTTAAGTTAAGAGAATAAATGAAGCCAAATTAATTAGTTAACTAGATAATTAACTCTTTGACCTGTAATAAAATAATTATTTTAACATTGCAATTTTGGAAGTGGAGAAATTCAAATTTATCTTGTGTTTTGACGCACTAATATCAAATTCCTTCTAAAATTGCTAATACACAGGAGTTAATTTAACAAACAGTTTTGCTTCTTTATTCATTTTAAAAATGATGCCTTTAACTGTAATGTCCAATGTCAAACAGCGTTATTATTTATCATTTGTAACGTCAGTATACTGACCAGTTTGTTTTACCCAGCTGTTTTGAAAAATAGTTAATAAACCTTTCACTAGGTGGCAACCAAAGCGCGTGCATGCATCGTGCCACTCGCGTGTTTTGAAAAGTTAACCTTCTCTGGAGAGGGGAGCAAATCTTTTGAGTGCTCGATCCTCACGATCTTCTCTCTAGTAAACTCCCGCCTTATACTCGTCGTCGATCTCTACACACACACACTCTCTGTGGTACGTACGAGATGTCATTTAAATATTTATTATATCAAAGTGTTAAGAGAGGCCACGTGATCGGAAATAAGGGGTATACGAGGCGTCGTATTTAGCGATAAAAGGGGCTGGTTCGAAACGGACTCCCTTGCCTTACCAATTCTCCTTTTCTTTTTTCTTTTAAAACGTTTTATCGCGTGAGTTACCATTGTTTCCGGCGGCTTTACCTACCTTTTGGTATTGTAATATATTTTATATACAGTATGGTTTAGGCTTATATGAGCTTCAGCTTGTGTTGTGACCCAATAAGAATATACTATGAATCTGTTTTCTATACTAACCAATGGGGACAGGAAAAAGAATTTATTTCTGAGCGTATTCCAAAAAAGAATCGGTCAATTAACGGACTCGGAATATTATACCGCACCATATTTTTCGACGACGATAAAAATTGGACGCTGATTTGAATAAAAATACAATATTCAAAAATTAATACTGTGTTAAAGCTAAATGCCCAATCTTTTTTTTTTTTTTTTCTTACCCTTTTTCTCGACTTATCGTGGTTTGAATGTCAAATTAGATTTTGCAAGGGTGACTTATGGGGTTGTGTGTAGTATATCGTTTAATATAGGAATATTTTTGTAATTTTCGGAAAGTATATTTGACTGGCACTCCCTATTGACCTTTACCATTCCAAATATATGTACGACTTCAGTAGCAGTAACATCTATTGGGATTAAAATTGACAAATTTAAAACGCTAGACTTTTTGTAGACAGTTTTTATGGAAAAAATCAGAAAATATATGTGAAAATACCTTGAAGTATATGGGAAAATACCTGGAAATATATGGGGGAAAATACCTGGAAATATATGGGGGAAAATACCTGGAAATATATGGGGGAAAATACCTGGAAATATATGGGGGAAAACACCTGGAAATATATGGGGGAAAATACCTGGAAATATATGGGGGAAAATACCTGGAAATATATGGGGGAAAATACCTGGAAATATATGGGGGAAAATACCTGGAAATATATGGGGGAAAACACCTGGAAATATATGGGGGAAAACACCTGGAAATATATGGGGGAAAATACCTGGAAATATATGGGGGAAAACACCTGGAAATATATGGGGAAAACACCTCGAAATATATAGGAAAACACCTGGAAATATATGGGGGAAACACCTGGAAATATATGAGGGAAATATCTGGAAATTAATGGGGAAAAATCGTTTACTCAATTATTGTAAAATTCGTCTGCTATTCACTGCCACTTTAGTATTTCCACAAACAAACGATTTTTCAAATGGAAACACTCGATTGTTCATTTCATTTACCAAAATATAACCACGCATGCAACTTTACAAAACAATAAACAAAATTGGGTTTTTGCAGTTAGAAGTAGTTGGTTGGAAAAAGTTCCGCAAATTGTCACACCCTATAATTAAGCATCTTTAGCGTTGAAAAAGGCCGGAACGTCGCCTTTCATTTGAATATTAAGCCGATTAGCTGTAGTATATAGAAACCGTTTTTATTAACGCTCGTTAATTCCTTATATAGACTCAATAATTAATATATTCTATCATTTCCGCGGTACGGTGATAGTTTCGGGGTAAAAATGGATATTTTCCAAATAGGCCTGCAGGAACAAACGCTACCTTAACTTCTTTGAAGAAGTCTTTTCGTGCCCCAAGGGTTACACAGACAATTTTTCGACACTTTCATACGTATATACAAGTTAAATTGACACTAAATTATAAAATGCGTTAAATTGATTATAAGTTAGGCTTAAAGTTATATTATTATTTTAGTTTCACTTTAAAATATAAAATATGCGTTCGATATTATGAAAATTGAGATAATTAAGATTTTTATCCTAAATCAGTTCAGTTTAGTTTTTTTTTTTAATTCCCTAAGCGATTATTAAATGTTCACACCGAAAATTTAAGATATACCCTTAAGGGACAAATGAATATTTAATTTATGTAAGCGGATAAAAACATTCATGCGGCATCAGCAAACCGTTTTTTTTTATATTTTATTAATTAATATAACCCAGTCGTCACATGTTGCAGATGAAAAACTTCAATCAAATATTATAGATATACTGTAGAATTATAAAAAAATATATTTTATAAATAATAGTAAAGGGCCCCCTATTTACGACAATCAGTAACAGATGTTTTGTCTATATATATAAAAACACCCATAAAAATAAATATTAAATATCTATTGTTTCTAAAAAAATTTATTCAGTTCAATTGGGGTTTATATAATGTATCTGTATAAAAACAATGCAATATGCATGCGTGGTTCAGCGTGGGCAGAAACATTTTTTATATTTGGGGTGACGGTGACGCGGGGGCCCCCCCTTCCTTCCTTATCTGTTAATATGATGTATTCCTTCTTGATAATCACGCCGATAGATTTCATTTTTATTTTTATATATTATTAAAGACGTGAAGCTATCATTAATAGAACCTTTTGGCTAGCGGGGTTACCTTAGGGATACGAGGCATGCGGTGTGTGTGTAACCCATCATCTCTTTTAAAAAGTTAGAAGCCAGTTCAGATTGGGAATATCATATGGTTTTTTTAAAAGTTTGTAACAAGTTTGGGATCATTTAAAGTTGTGGGGATTTTGATGGTTTAGTTGTGAAAATAATGTGAAGTGCAGGGCCCAATGTTTTTAAATCTTAAAAAGCTAAGCCATGTTTACACTAGATACTTTGAAACCGTTTAGGAATGATAGAAACGTTATAAATATTTAGCTGACATTAAAAGGTGAGGAGGTCGGTTTTTTAGAAGAAAATGCAATTGTTTACTTGAAAATGCGTTAAACATTTTTGCAAAGCGGTTGAACAGTGTTTCAAAGTGTCTTCTGTCGCGTAAACGCGGCTTTAATTATCAGCCAAGGAGAGCTTGTTTATTAAAACTCCCGATTATCCCGAGTCTGTAGATATCAAGGAGTGTCAGTAAACAATGCAATCATTTTCACAGAAGCCGCGTTGAAAATATTAATAAATAAAGGATAAAAACTTACCTTCTAATTCTTTGTCCCTGAATCATTATACCGAATCTGAACGCATCTTTTCACATTCTTTCCCCTCCCCTCCTCTCCTGGTAACACCCCTTCTTTGGGGTAGCAGCAAGGCGATTTTTTTTAACTTCTTCTTCCATCTTACTTAACCATTTATTAAAGTCTCGAGCCTATCCTTTATTTTATGCATATTTATCCCCTCCCCCCTCCTATATTGGCGCTCGATTCTGTAATAGTCTTGTCACAAATTATTGTACAATAAAAAATCATTAAAATTAGTACCTTTTTCGGTTCCCAATATTGTTGGTTTTAGGCTTAGGGCGCCCATATTTCTTTTAATTCCAAGCATTGCGAAAAAAATATTATTTTTTAATTTTTTCGAATTCTTAGAAATTTGTCGGCGATTGCTCGTTTATACGGTGAAGCTATTAATTTGATTATTACCACCACCACCAAACACCAGATCCGCTTCGCTAATAATCGATGTGGTGCTTTATAATTAAAAGAAATTATCAATTTTTAGTCGTTAGATCTTTTTTGGATGTTTCCAATGTTGTTGTAGATTACAGGCCTGCCTTGTTAGTTAGAGAAGTTTATTCCCTCTTTCTCTTTTTCTCTTTTTGCAATGCTTGATAGGGTTTTTAAAATTTGTCTCTGTCTGTCTGCCGGGGGTACAAATTTGCATAAGACCTTGAAATAGAAAATATAATGCCACGTTCTATACTCTATAATAATTTTTGATTTTCAAATGGCGAGTAGGATGATATGGTCTCGTTAATTATTACGTTTAAATATGTTTTTTGGGATTGCCTCTCGCTCATCGGGCGTTTATTATTGACGACATTGAAATTTTGGGTCCTGGAGAGATTATTATACGGTGTTTTTGATTGCTGAAACTAATTTTTAAATTTAAGGTATAGTTCTGTACCTGTCGTATAAGGTATTTTCTTTAAAAATGTTTGTTAAAATGAAAGGTTACGCGGTTTTAATTAAATATTTCGAAGAAATTTGAAAGCAATTATATCCTAGTTTGACAATTTATTAATTTCAAAAGTTTTGATTGGTTAACTGAAACAGAAACCTTCCGGCCAAAATTAATGATGAAGTATTAGAAAACTTATTTAATTCAATGAGCAATTTCAAAAATTAATTTAAATTATTGTCTTTTAAGTTAATGTCCTTTTTAGCACTGTAATTGGGGTTTAAAAAGGGTAAGTGCAAAAGGGGCGGGGTTTCGGACGGCTCCACCTATATACATCTACATGGTGGAGATTTTATGAAGTAGAAGGCTAGTGGGGGAGTAAAGATGATTGGGTAAGCGGACGTCTGACGTTTTGTGGGAGGTGTTTATCCCTTACTGTAGTGTCCCTATAGAATTATAGGAAAAATTAAGGTTTGGTGTGCTACGAAGTACGAACTATATAAGATAAATAAATTAAAAAAAAAATAGCGATATTTCAAGTCATGTCGAATGTATATTTCCAAAAATGTATAAGAATCGATAATGAATTACCTCGAGTACTTAACTCTCCTTCTTCAATTTCTTTTTATTTTTTTGCGATTATGGTCAGTATAAAAAACGATTGCGGTTTTCTCCTAGGGCAAAATACTAATATCTGATTGATGCGTTTATATACGTATATATATAGTTTTTTTAACCGATAGATATAATATTTTGGCTCTAATCTTGGAGAAATTTTCCATATCAGCGCTAGCTAGGTAGCTCGGAGCGTCGAAATCGGTTCTTTAATATTTGGATCCGGGTTGATAGGCCCGATGATGAAGACGCTGCGGCGGCGGTGCTGGAGAACGGAACGGGCCACTCCTTAAGGCAAAAGGCCAAGCCCCTTTTAGATACAGTTTTTTATTTTTTACTTATAAAACGGTGATCGCTTAAAAATTTTGCCACAATTATAACCTTGAATCTAGCTAGCTCCGAATATACTTAATTTTTTCTTCCAAAATTAAAAATAAATATATATCTATATAATTGAAGGGATATTTTCGATATAGCCCCGGAGTTCAGTCTGGTGCTGCTGCTTTTATGTTTTTTCGAATTTTTTAAGAGACGTGTAATTATTTAAAGTTTATTATACTAACCCCTTAATTCCGAATATTTTTATTAACAATTAATAGACGGGTTAGGTTTTTAATTTGTTGATAAAAATTATATATACTCACTCATAAGATCCCAATTTTAATCGACTTTAATTGTTTGGTATAAAACATGCCCACATATTATTATATCAAAAAGGTGTATAACGTCTAACCTGTTTTATTTTTTAAATATATATATATTTTATTTAGGGAATTTCTTGGGGTATGTTGTAAATTTATATAAAATTATTTAAAATTTTAAGTCTGCAAACATATGTTCCTCGAGTCTGATGAAATTGTCACCTAATCATCAAATTCAATTATGATTAAAACTCCACCTCATCACTTTTACCCCTTTAAGTAATCTAAAAAACAAAATTTAGGTGTTAGATATTTTTTATTATATTACTATTAAATAATATTTAATATTAATTTAATAAAAAGCTTTTCTTAAATAATATTAATAATAATATCCTTATCACGATTTTGTCGACGGTTAAAATCCGACGTGTTACTTTCCTACTCACACTCACACGCTGCTGTATTTGTCAAAGCAGAATTAACAGTTTCGTGACGTGTCGTCGGGACAACAACACAACGCAATACAAATAAACGAACAAAATATTTTTTCCCATGCATTTCCCGAAATTGTAGGCAAGAAAAAAAAAGAATTTTTTTTCCCCCCAGTATTTACTAAACACGATTTCACACAAGCTTCCCATATCCGATACAATATTAAAGGAGACAATCTCTTAAGTAGAAAGAAACTGTGTAGAATCCAGTAAAACTCCTTTCGTTATTTATTTGTAATAAGGACAAGACGATTGGACAAGTCACGAGATGATAGTTTACTTTTATTTGTAGGTCGTTTCTTATGTGAAACGTTTTTTTTTCTTAATTCCATTTGACACTTATGAAAGATTAAAAAAAATCTCTACTTTACTTTTAATAATGGAATTATAAAGGTGTTTCTTTTTTCTTCTCTCTCCCTCTCTCACTCTAAAGGACTATAACATAATGAGGACAATAATCTAAATATTTGCTTTTCAAGCATTCACCTTTATACGTGAGACACTGACTGTGAGAACTGGGATTCGAAACCGAAAATCTTTTATACAATTTAATAAAATAAATAAGTCCGGAAGAATATATCTCCTATATAGTTAAAGAGAACTGGTTGTAAAATTTAATATCTAAACAACGCCCGTTAAAATAAAATGTTTATACCCGTTCCGTTTTTAACACCCCCTATATTTAAAAGAATTAACTCGGATATTATTATTATGCTCTTATTTAAACACAATGGTATCGTCCCAAATCGTCCAATGACACCACCATGAATTTTATCCATTTACCCAAGAATCGTTAGGTTTCTAATCAAATTTGGGGCCTACCCTTAAGCCAATATTCATGGGTATTATTTTGGGTATATCCCTTGGAAATATATGTTTAAATTAAAGGGAAAGTGAAGTGCCAAAGAGACGGGCGTCACCGCGTAAATCCATTTTTTATAAGTTTTGTAATTTTTTTCAATGTATGACCAGTACTTCTGTCTCATCCTAATTGGTTTGTGTACACAATTCTACCCTCCATATATATTTATAGCTCGATTTTTAAATACGGATTACCTTGTAATTCAGTGAACACTTAACATGAAACGGAGTAAGGATAAACCTCACCAGTCCACCGTAAAACGAGTTAAGCGCTTTAGGCTTAGCTTAGGATATACTGGCGTAATGACCAGCCCATTTTCATCCAAGCGTACTAAAGTGACCCTCCCATGATTTCGTCAAAATAATACGTACAATTTTTTATATAAATCCCTTGCGTAGAGGTTACTAGGTGTAAAGTATATTCGGGTATATTTTGAATCGAGTTTAAACCGCGTTATCCCCCGTTTAATTGTACAGTGAACACTTAAGTTGCGTGTAATAGACACAGTCTTCCAGCCTAAGGGCGCTGAAATATCCCTTTTAATAGCCCCACGCGTCAGTGGTATTATAACTAACTTATATACGCGGTGAGTTAATTAATAGAGTCTAAGCCTTACGGGGGTGGTTTTTGACTATTCTTTATATGTACAGGGTGTTTCTTGAAAGGTATGCTTGTCAGCAATTATTCTGGGCGATTTTGAGTCCTAAATGTAATGCCGTCCGAGTTACCTTTTTAAACTCTTGTTTTTATTGTTTTATTGCCCTTAGTTCAATTAACAATAATTGTCTTTCAGTTTCTTTATTAAATTTAAGGGGTCGTACGTAAAGTACGATAATCAATTTTAACTAGAAAACGGTGATCGCCATGAACATTTTCTACTTGAAGGAACGTCCCCCTTAATTTCTGAAGGACCTTTTCAACAACACCCTGTGTGTTTATACTTAATTGTGGCGCCTTATCTCCCTTTGGCTTCGTTTAATGATTCACCTCGAATGGTTGTAGGATAAAGGCGTACACATATACACCCTCCATGCCCCGTGACTTGGGCGCTGTATAGATTTTATACCACAGAGAATTACCACTGCAGCGTACGCCGCGGCCATAGAGTTAATCTTATATTTAATAAAAGTGTGGTCTGCCCCTAGGTTATGTTTTCCCTCCCCCTTTTGATACGTGGTGGTATTCATTTTTTTTTTGTTAATTGCGGAACACTCCACGGGTCTTCATGGGGTTTGTCTTAATCCCTCCATGCGGGAAGGAAGGCCATGCCAGATTCTTGATGAAGAATTGGCGGTATTGTTTGTGTAATATCTTAGAGATGACTGCTTTGCTTTGCTTGCCTTGCTTGGGTTCGCTGTAGATATTTTCTAAATCCTTATGGTCATCGTTTTAAGGAATCAAAACACGTTTTTGTGACTTCCGGTAAAAGGGTTTTTGGCTCTTTTAATATCGTGTTAGGGGTCAGGACTCTCTTTTGTTATAAATTAGATTTATGGGATCATGCCCTCCTCAAAATATTGGAAAAAATAACGGCCATAAATCTTAGACGTCTAACACCAATAATTAGAAATTCCTCATTTAATAAGTAATTATGTGTAAATCATAAGATTTTTTACTGATTATTAATACCTAAAAATGAAATGGCAAACATTTAATTATTATTCTTTTTTTTTTATTTGGGAAATAGAAAATAGCCCAATGATTAGATAAACCGCCAATGTAATCCTTAATATAGCCCAAAAATAAAAAGTTTACCTTTTTCCTAAAAAACGTAACAATTTATTGACAATTTAAATTATTCCTAATTTGAAAATAGCCCAACGATTAGAAAACCCGCCAAATTGGCTCTTAATTAGTTGAATCTGGTCAACCTGAAAAGACGTAATTATACATAATTCATAAAATTCATTTCTCCTGGTCGTTACGTAATTTATTGTTCCTAATTTGAGAAAATAGCCCGAAAAATTAGAAAAACCCGCCATATTGGTTAACTCTTAATTACTTAAATCTGGCCACCCGTTAAGGAGTTTCGTATATCACAACATAAATAGGAGTGGCCAATTGCATTTCGTTTAAATAATTTTTTCATACCCCCATATACATATTTGACCTCCTTGCGTATATAGGGATTGGTCCGAAACAAAAATCCATATTGCACAAGATCCGATAAGAATCAGCTCGCCATAGCAGCGCGGGGCCAAGGAGAAAAAGGGAACTTTCGGAATCGAGATCTTAGTAGTTTTCTCCCATATAGTTTCTCCTTTAGAAGGACTTAAGACTCTCGCTCGATACATGTACGGGTCTGGAGATTTTTGATTCTGGCTATATATTTTTTTCTTTCTATTCCTCCCCTTTTTGGGTCCAAAACAAATGGCTCGATTGTTTCTAAGGCTAGAAAACGGCGCCGTATTATCGGGGCTAACCTCTTCGACCCCCGTTTGCCGGCTGGACCCCCAGTTTTGCCCCTAACTACGCCGCGGCGTTCACAATCGACCGTTACCCCCTCCCAACTATTACTATACTATAGTCTATTTTCTAATTATAGGGTTCAATTTTCAACTATAACAAATAATAAAACTTAGGCTCTGAAGGAGGACTAGCTAGTCCACTAGAAATAAAGTTTTATTAATTATACGGATAGCTGGACCCTCGAAATTCTCTATATAAATTACGTCCTCTTTTATAATCGGCCGATGTTTGTGACGTAATGGTTAATTAAGAAGATTGGGGGTGAATAGTAGAAAATAAATGTTATTATCCCATAGAGACTCTTAAATAACATTCCTACTAAATTCACGAACGTGTGTATTATATTATAACCTTCTATACAGCACCGTTAATTGCTCGCCTGATTTCCCTTCGTTAAAGTCAAAAGGCCCCACATATAAATATATATATATATATATATATATGCTATAGTTTATTTGTAATAATATATCTTATATATACTTAAGAAGAAGCGCATCATTCGGAGTACACTGGCGCTAGTTTTACCTTATTCTAAGCCCGAGGGTCTGCCTTCTCGTTGTGGTTTTTCCCTACAAATAATATACCCGTTGAAATATTTTAAAAGGATGTTAAAATCATAATTCAATTATTAGAAAAAAAAGATTATTTACTTCATTTTATCGACTTTTACTATGAAAATTCCGGTAATGCAGTACAAACCTCGATGAGTTTTGAACTACATAAATATAAATATCGGGGGGTTGGGGGTTGGAATAGGGGAGGGGGAATGCAAGCGAAACAAAGGTTTAGTTTAATCAGTGGATGGTATAAAAGGGCGTAGATCATTTATACTTTGAAATTAGGGAAAACCTCTCTTTATTCAAAATTGATAATGTACCGTAAGTGAAATTTTAATATTTGAAGATCCAAGCCCCCATTCACCCCAAGCTAACTAACCTGCATCATGCCTTTTACCCCCTTTCTATCTATAGTGTTGTTAGGTATAACCAGCGTTGCAAGCACATCCTCTGGAAAGTTTTCCACGGAGTTATTAGTAATTAAATTTTAAAATGTAATATCTGAAATTCCCTTCTGGACTGCATGGCAAAATACGCCTTTTAAAAGATTTATCAGACATTTTCTCTCGATCCGGTGTGTGTTGTGAGGTGGAGAGGAAATCCTTTGCCCACCCCGAAGCTACCACCGACTCCCTAAACTAAACTTCCTCTCTCACACACACCAGTCACCTCTCGTGGTTCCTCAGTGTACCACCTCTCTCTCTCTCTCTCTAGTCCAGGGGGATAAATCGGAGATTTTAAATAAGGCGCCAATTTTAATTTCTCGCCCAGATTGCCCCCACCCCCAATTCCCCCCTTTATTAATTCGGATTAGTGGTGCGGTTATATATATATAGGCGACTCTTCTTCTCCTAAAACTTTTCACTCTCTCGCTCTCTAACCTACCTTGGTATTATCCTATAGATTAGATAGATATGTACAAGGTGTTTCTGTTAAGTCTGCCATAAGTTATGCGATTATGAGTCGAAAATGTAATTTCTGTGACATTTTACCGTCCGGGTCACTGTTTTCGAGTTAAGATTGTTCAGAGTATTTTACGGATGACCCCTTAAATTAATTAAGAAACTGATTTCTAATTTAATTAAGGGGTCATCCCCAAAACACTCTAATCATAACTAGAAAACAGTGTCCTTTACAGAACATTATCGACTCAAAATCGTGCACCCAAAGAACATCCCCCATAATTTATGCCATGCAGACTTATCAGAAACACCCTGTATTTGCTCGCGAGTTTTCGGTTGGTTTTGATTAATTTTTCGCTAAATTCGTTAGGACCGTTATGGTTATATCTATAACCCCCCCCTTTCCTCATTCTCCTTTATTTGCGTCATGGATGTGTATACTTTGTTGTTCTTTTCGGGTGGAAAATTTGGCGTAATATCGTGACTCAAGCATCCCTCTTATACGTATAGGCTATTATGTAATAGATGACAGCTTAAAACCAAACGTCCATCTTATGGCTAGCTAATATCGAGGCCGCGGGCCGGCTAAGTGACTGACTGCATGGTAAAATTTGCGTAAATTGTAAATTTTACAAAGGGAGAGTGAAACTGGTTTGATGGGTTTAAAAGGGTTTAAGAATTAGCGATGATGGTTTTTTGGGCTTAAGTTCTATCCATCATCCCTCTATGAATTTTTAAAGGACCCACCCACATGTGGACATCCATTCGTAGATAAGGCCTAGACTATTATTATTGATATAATTGCAGTTAATTATTAATTAATTAACATTAACTGCCATTTCTTTTCCCGGAAGGACTTCAAAAAGAGAGCATGCATTCACCTTTCCTTTCAATTTCAATTCCATTATTCTCCATTGACCGTTCGGTCACGGCCTAAAACTATCAGTTAGATTTTCTTCATAAAAATAAATACGTTTTTGATATTTTCTCATAGAGTAAAAGTTACACTATAAATATCTCCGCATAGCCCCCAACCAATCCCACGCAGAAGTATATTTCTTCTCACTGATCCTACCCTCGTGACGTAAGCATTATGAAATACTGACAATACTAAATCATCGGATTTGCCCCTCCCCTCCCCTTAACTTTTCTTTTGAATCAATGATATCAAAAAGGCTTAGGGGAAGCAGGATTTATCGACAGATCTAAATACTAGCGTTGAGATAGCCAAGGAATGGAATGAAAAATACCCGAAGAAGGGTGGATTCGACGAGTCTGCTTCTATGGATAAACGGATTCTGAACTGACTTGCTGTACTATTTTTTATACCGTGATCAAATGTATAAACTGGTCACGTAATGGCTATTTGATATCTTAAAAATACGTTCCCCATACCTTTAGATAAATATATATATATATAAACCCCCGAAAAATAGCTTCGGAAAAACCTATATACCCAGATTCTAAAAGATTGATAATAGTAAACCTATAGTATAGCTTAGCTATTTGAGCGAAATGCCTTCGATAATCTACTATTTTATTTTTTTTTTTTTTTTCATCCATGGCTCCCATAACTGATTGAGGATGTACAATTTTCTTCTAAAATCTTTTGCTTTTTTTAGTTTAAAATTTAGACAATTTCCATTTATATCACTTTCCAAACCTAATTGACCTTCCACATTCATTATATTAGACCTCTATTTAAATGTTTAAATTAAATGTTATTAATTAAAATTAATTGCGGTAAGTGTGGAAAATTTAAAAAATAAACCACATTGAAAGCTTTCGTTGTGTTCATGGAGGGCATGGTAGTTGGTACTCACTTATAAAATGACTGATTGATTTCAGTTCTACTTTTATACATCTTTAGGTTCGGAACTTGGGGTGAACTACGAGGGCTTCAAATAGCTAAGCTACTCAGGAATAATATTTGGTATATTCAGTTTTACTAAACGGGTTTGTTTTTCGATATATATTTACTTTCTACAAATGAAATCTATAGCTATTTATCTGTTAATCTAACCCAGTTCAGTTCGAGAATCACCACTTGAATTAAGAGTGGTTTGGATTTATCAAATGAAAAATTTCCGTTGTAGGATTAGCTTTCTAATTCGCATCGTAACTAGCAATTAATTCCCTATTGTTCTTTATAAAAACAAAAATGAGCGAAACCATTAAAAGGTCACGAATCTGGGGTCGAGATAGCCCTGCGCTTGTGAAGAAAATATATGCTTACACTCTTTTTTAAAAAAAAAAAAAACGATTAATTGTTCCATGATGCGGGTTTTTAAAAAATTTATTTCTCCTAATCTGATTTAGCCGAAAATTTTACGAATTTAATATTTAAAAAAATATATATATATTATTCTATCCCCTTCTCTTTGCTTCTCCCTCTCAGGAATTTTTCTTTCCTTCCCTTATGATTTTAAGGTCTTATATGAAACGAACCTTATTGTATTCTTAATCCGAGATAAGGGTTCAATCTTCGTTCAATCTCTATTTTTCATTTTTTTTTATTCTTAACCCTCACGATTTTTAAAACCGATGTTTCTTCTCTAATATCTGACAGTAAGGATCCCTCGATTTTTAAGGTTTTGCTATCCAACGCTATAAAATATTTTGATAGCTAAAGAGAGGATGAAACTTGAATTTTAAAACATTGATAATCTAAAAGTTTAGCCTTGGTTTATCTACTTGTTAAACCTAATTTGGAATTCCATCCCGTAGTTCAGATTAATTTCGACTTCCATCCCGTAGTTCAGATTATTTTGGGGTTCCCTCCCGTAGTTCAGATTTATTTTGGGGTTCCCTCCCGTAGTTCAGATTTATTTTGGGGTTCCCTCCCGTAGTTCAGATTCATTTTGGAGTTCCCTCCCGTAGTTCAGATTATTTTGGAGTTCCATCCTGTAGTTAAGCCTAATTTGTTGTTCCATCCTGTAGTTAAGCCTAATTTGTTGTTCCATCCCGTAGTTAAGCCTAATTTGGAGTCTCTGTTCATCCGTCCTTTAAGCCTATCGACCAATACATGTTAAAAATTTGCCCTTTTATCAATCACGACTAATCTTTAAAGGCGAGTTAAATTTAAGAAATATTTAAGGTGGGCGCTATACCTAAAAGTTAAGTCCCGATCAGTACGGTTTTTCGTGATTTTCTCTTAGTTTTATATTTCGGGGGTGCTTTTTGCTGTCCGATCTAGATATTGGTCCCCTCTCCTCGATCCATGATGATGGTCCGGGGACCTGTATCCCCGAGAGGTCAATCGTGAGTTGGAAGGCCCCTTTTTTATTTCTCTATATACACTCTGCACTCCCATCGTTGCGGGATTGATTCGAAAATAAAAAAACAAAATTTGTTTTTATCACGTTTCTCGATGCAAAGTTAATTTAGTTTTTTTTTTTACTTTTTGGTTAACAATATATCACGTTTATAAAAGTCTCTTGTAATAATTCAAGTCAGTTCGCATTCTTCTCTCTAAGTCGACTTGAATTAATATAAGAGATTTTGTTACTTTCTTTTCTATAATAGTTACGAGTTAGGTGTATTATATTCATTCTAGAGATATTATCATTATCAATATGAATAAAAAGGTACGAAGCTAAAACTCCTCGCTTATAGTAGTAAATTTCCCTAGCTCTTTTTTTTAATATAAGAGAAAAACGGTTTTTGATTGTTTAGTAACTTAAAGTTTAATCCCCCCTTCACCCAGTTCTCCCCCTTTTAATATAATGAAATACTTGACACCATTTTTTATTTTGGATTGCTGTGTGATTTACTAGATATGAAAATATCCTTTTAGATACATGGTTGAAATTAAAAATTTTAAGTGCAGTACAGGTTTCTTAAAAGCTATGAAGTTTCATCTCAAAGTTTGGAGTAGATATTTACCGAATCCAATATTAGGTAACTGTAGCCTTATTTGCGACAGGTTAGAAGAATTAAACAGTCGATAAAGAGGAGATTGTGCTGTTACAATTCAATACTGTTATTTTTTAAGCCTTGGCCATAAATAGTTTTAAATTTACTTGTTTTCGATGAAATAAGGCGTATTTTCTCTACCTTTTTTCTTTTAGGCTTAGCATGGGCCATTTTAAAGAGATAGTCTAGTGTTCTGACAGAAGTTCTCAGCCTAATTATGATTCACTATCCCCTAATAGAGTTACATTAACATTAGGCTTAGCACAAAATTGAGGTAACAACATAAAGTAACGTGCACATCTTTTAATTTAAGAGACCACAAAGTTTATAAGAAGTACTATAGGATTTCGCAGGTTGACTTTCCCGCAGTACACGCGGGAATGCGGTTGGAACACTTCTACAGGCGCATGCAATAGAATAGCGAGTGGCGGGAGTGGTTGTATAAAGATAGAGAGGGAATATTTTTGTAAGTTAAATCGCCTGGGAATAGAAACGTTTTTTTAAAAGGGGACCCTAAAAGAGTTAAGCAATAATGTGAGCCTAATCGTTTACTTACAATACTCGGGGGTTAAGAGAGATTTCTTTTTTCTCTCTTTCTCTTTCTCTCTCTCTTACTCCTTACGTCTTCGGATCTAGATTTTTTTCTCGCTACATTGAATGCGTGTGTAGAAAGAGTGGCTCGCGTATCACCGTTTGCCTCCCAATTTTGCGCGTCCGCTTATTCTTAGAAAAGGAACGTTGAACGAACAAAAAAATAAAACGAAGAAGGTTCGACCTCGTGGTGCTCGGTAAAAGCGATACCGATCTACTGCCTGATTACCCGTGAAGAAAGCGACTGCCGGGCAAAAAATAGTTTTGAAATGATGCCAAAAAATCGGCTCCTCCGTTTTCTTAGGCGAACGCTCTCTCTTTCTCTCTCCTCCTTCTCTCTTTCATCCAAGAAACCGTTTTTTTGTGCCCCTTTTTCCTTACTCCGAAGTCTCCGGTAGTACAGTAAACAAGTTGGAGAAACCGTATTAATAATTTCACCAGTTGGGTTTTACAACAGAATTCGCTCTTAAGTTTTAATTTGATAGGATGTAGCTCCAGCTAGCTAGCCTTTTAAGGGGAAAATTTTCTTGCTGGGTTTTCACTCCCTTATAATACCCGGGCAGCACAGTAATGTAAAAAGCTTTCGGTACTACTACTACTACTATTATTACTACTAATACTACTACTACAAGATATATAAGAATATTAGTTTCTCAATATCATGTTTTTGTGGGTGAAACTAAAAGTGGAATTTATGGAAAAAAAATCGTCGTTTTCTCCCGAGATATCGTTCGAGGAAGAAGAAGGAAGAGGAAAAAAAGACTAGCGGTGAGCTAGCGGCCGTGTTTGATCCTTTGGACCATAATAGGACTTTGAAAGCGTGGCCGGACTATTAAAGGAGCGCGGAGAGGAAATCCCTATTACCTTCCAAATGGCGATTTTATTGCCGCCCTATTAAATATCAATAGAAAAACCAGGGATATACGTTACCGAATCCCCCAACCCATCCTCTTCCATCCCAACCAACCATGCATCCCAAAATTTTTCACTTAACTGTCAAATATTTTCTTCGGAAGATAGGAGATAGTCTTCAAGGTGATCTTCTCTTATCATATACTCGGGGTTTTTTGGGGGAGAGGGGAATATTTTTGCAGTACATGTTCGAAACTTCCCGCTCCATTGTATCATGGGAGAAGAGATATAAAGAGGTCAAATTGTGTTATTATAGAATCGCGTGTAATTTGCGAAATGTCGATGATTCTGATGTGGATGGAAGCCAATTTTTTTTCTTCTTTCTTTCTTCTTGGAATCTTTTTTTTTATTATTTTTTTGTTTTCTTCTCCTCTCTTCTTTCTCGCTATGACTATTCCATCTGTGTAAGGGTAATCGAGAGCTTTAAATGTCTGCATTGCCGCGGAATTGGCTAGGAATGCTTTTATTAATTTCCGCAGATCCCCCCCCCCGTCCTACCACTCTTCCATCCCGGTTGCTTAATGTCTTTGGTATGTGCCTGAAATGCAGCGCAGCAGCTCCCCGTTCTTATTGACTAATAATAGTTATAATACTTTTGTAGCAACTTAGTTTCTTCCCTTTCCCCTATATATACCCCCCCCCCTCTTTTAAAGGGAAGGTGTGAAGGAAAATGAAGTGATTTTGGTTTTAATCGATTCTTCTACTAATTATAAGACCCACCTGCGCAGTGAAACATGATTGATGCGCGAAATATATCCATATAATTTTAAAATTGAAATTAGTTTGAGATTTCCTAGATAATTTTAAAATTTGCACCTCCGACCAATCGCGTAACGCCCTGTCTTTTTGTTAACAAAATTCTAGTTCGTTTTAGGGAGAGATTTAATAAAACATTTCGCGGGAGATATTGAGCTTGCCAATATTGCGGGAATTTTAATTTAATTAACATAAAGGCACGGCGTTACGTGATTGGTTGGAGGTGCAAATTTCAAATTATTAATATGAAATAGTTCCTTTAATTGACACAAAAACTGCCATAACAAAATTGAAGATACTTCGCTGCATGGATCTCCAAACGAACAGGATACACTAATTACGAATTGAAAACGTCATCACTTTTATGTCAAAAATAGCCTCTTACGAAACGATATCGGTCTCCCTCCCTTTACGCGATGCAGTCGAGTATAACCCTTTAATTCTTTTTTATCTTAATCACGGAGCCAACATTTTTCTCCCATCAGAGAGAGAGATGTACCTAACCTATCGAAGGCGAACGCTATTAAGAAATATACGGTTTGTTCTATGTATAGTCGTCGATTCCTCTTTCTCTCTCCTGTGACTCTCTTCGCTCCGAGGAAACTTCCGGAGTGATAGGAAGAGCAAGAGAGGGAGAGAGGAAGGAGATGTAGAGAAGTCGAAATACGCCGGGAGTGCATAAAGGTTGTCTCATCGCCGCTAATTGCGCGCTTCGGACTCGAACGATCAGAAATGGGGGTGAATTGGAAGAGAAGAAGAAGAGAGAGCATTGGAGAGAAAGAGAGAGTGATTCGGGGTTCGGCTTTATCGGAACAGCGAAAAAAGAGAAAGATACGATAGGGTAGCTATTTATAAACCCCAGCAGGCTGCAGGCCGAGGCTTAGAATGCTTTGTATATATAGGAGAAAAACCTCTATTTCTCTCTCTCTATCCGTATATGATGTTTGACTGCACGCGTTTTTGCCTCGCGAGCGATGCCATCGAGACGTTGATTGAAGAGGCGAGCGCCCAACCCAGCCAGTCATACCTTCTTCTCTTTTCAAAAACGTATTGCTTATTGCCTGTCTTTTTTTAAACGAGAAGTCGCGAGATTTGCCATTCTCCAGTCATCATACCCCATGCATGCGTGGACTTTCGAGATTTAAATCTGTCGAAAAGCTATCAATTGTCAAAGTAAATTTTTAATGTCTCTCAAAACACTATAGATTCCTTGAAAAGTGGTTAACGTTAATTTTTCTGAACTCTGTAACTGCTCTTTTGCGATTTTCGCAAGTTTGAAAGGGTTAACTTACAACTCTTAAAGGACATGGCTGTCCATGAAAAATATTGATTTATTTGTAAATTTAGTCTGCTATACCTAATTTTAGAGAATTATCGAAATTCAGCAGACATTTTCTCAGACAGACATCCAAAAATGTCAAAACTATCGGAAGTCCGCAAAATTCCACTTGCAATCTCAATAAAAATATCGAAGAACCTAGATTTTTTGAGGAATATTACTCATGACATTTTTTTTTCCATCTCTCTCCCTCTCTCGAAACATTCATCTTTGGAGTCTTATCTCTGGGTTTATATTTAAATATGTTTTACGTAAGCTTATGTTTATATAAATATCTATGTCTATAGAACCGTACTCATCCAAAGTTCCTAACTTTAGGCTTAGCTATTTCCGAAATTTCCAATTGGGAATTTTTTTTTTCTTTTTCGTCTTTTGCTTTGGATTTAATGGGGTGATTTTCTCGGTACCTATATTTAGATCCTTTCCCTCGGTTACTTCGGTTCGGTTAAAAGGTGACGTCGATATTTCACTGTCAGTTTCTTGGTAAAAAAAAAGGAAAATGTTCTAGGATGAGGTTAAAAAATTGGAATTTAGCTATATCGGGGTTATACTCTAAGCTTATCGGGTAAGGAAACCTTCAGAGCGTGTTAAAAGTTTGAAAAAGTACTTGTTGCAAAATGTTTTGCAATATAGCTTCGTTACTTGATATGACTTACAAATATTAGAGGTTTTTTAGAACGACAATGCTAGCAGCTTCTTAGCATTTTCAAATTTATTTCAATACAGATGGTTCTAGAATGATAATGCGTGATTAAATATTAACTATAGAAAATTATTTCATTTATTATGGGCCACCAGGCTTTAATTAAAAAAATACAAAAAAAGTAAACTTATTCAATTTTCCCACAAGGATTTGTGGTTGTTCGATCAGTCGACTATATAAAAAGCTATTTTGTAGCATTTTACCCACGGTTATTGTTAAACGATATAGACGCGGTGGCAATAACAACAACTACGTGTTCATTTCGGTAACCTTTGATGTCTGTCTACCTTTTAATCCATCCCTCTCTCTCTTCCGTGATGCGAAGTATATATAAAAAAGGCTGTTCTTTGTTACTGAACTCCTATTGTACGATACACACTGTGTATCGGACACGGCTCGGTCCACGCACGAAGTCGTCCCTTCTTCTTCTTCGTCTCTCTCCTTCATCCCTGCAGCAACACACGATGTTCATTCCATTCTCTAAGCTCGATAGTCGGAGGTGATCTAGTTATTCAGTTCCTTTTGCTAGATAGTTATTGTGACGGCAGCGAGCGAGCGAGGGGTGATGGAATGGCGAGGAACTAAAATGATGGATCAGTAACAGTTGCGGGTATCTATATACTTGCCTGTTGTCTGTCGCTTTCCACTAAGCCAGCCATCCTTTTCTTCTTCGCTTTTCTACTACCACCACCACCATCATCCCTACCCCCTTCCATTTTATACATTGGCTTCGTTTTCTGGCAGTTCATCGTCTATGTCCTATCGGTTCTTATATCCCACGGTTTCTTAACTCTCTCTCGCTCCCCCTTGTTGCGGTGAGACATCCTTCCTCTATTTGAGCTCAACCTATTTACCCCTCACGTAAAAAGATCGCTCGTTGCTGCCAAACCACCGATAAATCCATTCTCTTTTTATGTTTCCTTTTTTTCTACTTCTCCTTCTTCTGCAGCTTCTTCTTGTAGAGTACGTACTAAACCCTACGTATCTTTTTTTAAAGACGTTAAGTTCTAATAGAGATACGGACGGAGCGGAAAAAAACAACCTATTCTTATCGATATAATGAGCTTTAAGAGTTTGGCAACTTTGGGCTTACAATATTAGCTCTTTCAATCTTTTAATTGGATGGGTGTTTACCAATCCTTCGCTTGAACTATACACGCAGTCAGCGCGATTTCACTTTGCCAGAAGTATAAATTGATAAACGATCCAAGGAAAACTTTAACTTTATAATTATGAAAATAGTTATTTTATGTTATAATGCACGAGGATGATATAAGAATACTTGTAGCAATGGCCCCCATTTTCCAAATTGAAAAAATTCTAAATGAGAACCTTCTACTTAAAAGTAATATATATATATACTTGCAAAATTTCAAAGTGGTCTCATCTGATCTGGATGTCATTCACGCGTTATTTTCAACCCACCAAAATAACATATATATCCTTATAATTGCAACATTAAACACTGTACTTTAAGTGTCAATTATCTTCGCTTCAGATTAGAAATCTACAATTAGTTATTGATGTCTGAAGTGCTAGATTAAACGCTTCATTAGCGTTTAACATTTACGGCGACTTAGCTAACTTTGGGAATATAACCTATTCTAGGAATATCAGTGCATGCTTGGGGGTCTTAGCTCCTTCTCTATGGCATCATTCAGTCGCAATTCCTTATATGGAAATGTGAGAATTCCGCATCTCCCTTATATCGAAAATATAAGAGGGAGGTGTGTAGAGTAGAGAGTCATGCCGGTAAATAGACGTTAGATCACAATACGCCTTTATACAAGTTATTATAGTTGGAGACTGTGACTATATGGGGTATATATATATATATATGGAAGGATTTGCAGCCATAACTCCGATGTTTGCACGCAATAGTGAACATTAGAGTGTCGCGCGCGGTTTGCGAGATAGAACGACGTTGGTCGGACACTCGTCTCTTCTGAGTCTTCTCTCTCTCCAAAATAGCGGCGGCTGGGAACGAAGCAAAAATCTCCCCAAAGCAATCAGTCACCGATTCGCCTTCCCCGTTCCTCTCTCTCATCCTAAACACCCCCATTCTCCTCCCTTCCCCCTTTACATCATCCCTCTCCTCTTCCATCTCTCAGGCTCCATGGAGGTTATACACAGAACTAACAATCTGGATCAGAAGACTGAGAAATAGGGAAAAGAGAGGGTGCATGCATGCACCATGGATAAGCTATTATACCACGCTGGTTGCTTGCTTGGTGCGCTTAGGGTTTCGTAGGTTATATAAGAATTCGTCGTTGAGATAAATATACGATAGTTTGGCATCGACTTGTGTTCTTTCTTGAAGCAGAGAAAGAGAGAAATATTCCGAAGGTCCCATTTTCTATCTTTTCTTTTTTTAACTCTCAGCCCAACCCCGCAAATGATTGGTGACTTTTTTACTTATTTTTTCTTCTTCTTCTTCTCTTTCTATTCCCGAATATTTTTCCGGAAAAATACGAGGGTATCGTATGGATGATAATTTCGTCAGTACGTCAAAGAGTTTAATTTGCCAGGAAACTCTTTTTTTATGTTTCATAATGAATTGCAGTATTTTAAGGTATGACGTCAATAGGTATTCGTTTTGGTACCAAAATCCCTCATTGAAATTTTGTTAAAAAAACAACCTGGAAAATATTGATGAATTTTGCACTCAATTCAAACACTCTTATTTCTGGAAATAGGAAGCTGAGAATTTTATGATGCAGCGACTTCTTATTTCAGAGAAGGTCTCTAAACCTTTACCATTGGTCCGAGTAATACAAGGGCCTTGTTTACTAGAAATTCTCGGGAAAAAAACATAGTTACTTTCTTCTCCTCTCCGCGCTACTTCTCCTCCATCCGGATGAGACGTCACTCTTCTATATTGGAAGATTTTTATATTTTTTTTTTGTTTTATAGTGTTCTATGGGATGCTGGGACTCTGGGAGTATGAAAGAGTAGTATAGGGAAGGATGGGGGGATTCCGGCGGATTGGTATTTATACGCGCTGCTCGTGATTAATTGTTTTCATTCGAAAGTTAGTCGAACAAAAACTTGGCTCCCTGAAAACATACTGTGCCCGAAAGCTGGGGAGTGCATGGAGTGTTCGATGGAGGTCATACGCCGCTCCTATATATTTGTCTCTGTTCCTCTTTTACGCTCGCATCGACGTCCAAAAAATTCTTTTACGCTATTTTGGATTTAACCCTCGCCGCCGACTATATAGCTTTCTTCTTTTTTCCCCCATATCACGCACTCTTCCTTGGCTAAAATAGTTTTAAAATATATAGGTCTCTTTTATTATTGAGGCGAATTAGATTTTTCTATTCGTTTTCACGCTCAAACACTCGCGCCAACGTTATTTTGCCTGTTTCCTCCATACACTATAACCAAGGCTTAACTGAGAAAAATTATAAGTCTGATCATTACCTTTGACAAAGCATTACTAAGCCTAATTATTCTGTCCTCGGGTTTCCTCCAAACACTATAACCAAGGCTTAGCGGCGAGCCGGAGACAATAATCAATCTGATACATACCTTTGACCAAGTATTATTACTAAGCCTAATTATTCTGAATTTCTTAAAATGATAAATGTTCTTTTAGCGGTTTGGGAAACACCAAAATTTATACAGGGTGTTTGTGAAAGGTCCATCAATAATGAAAGGGCGTATTTATTGGGCCATTTTGAGTCGAAAATGTTCTATGACATTTTTCCGTTCGGGCCACTGTTTTCAAGTTATGATTGGAGTAATTTACGGATGACCCCTTAAATTTAATTAAGAAATTGAAAGACAGCGCTAATTTAATGAAGGGGTCATCCCTAAAATATTCAAATCATAACTCGAAAACCGTGGCTCGGACGGCAAAATGTCATAGAACATTTTCGACTCAAAATGGCCCAATAAATACGCCCTTTCATTATTGATGGACTTTTCACAAACACCCTGTATACAAATATGCATTTTGGGTCGCATGCTTACTCAAACACTAAAGTTGATAAAACTATGTACAGAAATTTCGATTTAAAATTCAAGGTGAAAATTTGAAGCACTTAATCGCTTGGGTTGCTTCCTTCGACCCCGTATAGCAGCAGCTTTGAAACGTGAATCATTTTCTATCTTTTGTCATATACTGCATGAGTGGTTAAAATTATTATGGAGTTAAAACAAATCGAGGGCAGAACGGTCAGAAAAACGTTTTATTTCTGGTTAGTCGACTTGAAATATTTATAGTACGTTTCTCATTAGTAAATTTGCGACTTTGCTAGCTCGTTAATATTATAAACGAAATAAGGAAGGGGGGGGGTGGAAAGGAAAGGGTTTAACTGTTTTCAGTAACCACGTGAGTATAGCGCGAGCGCGACAAAATAGTAAAAAGGGCGGGAGGAGAGAATATTTTGCAATGTGACTGACAAACAACCCCAGCAACCCCAGCTCAGCACGCGAACCAAATAACCATCCGACTCTTCGTTCGTTAATTTAATTTGAATTTCGGGCGCGTCGTCCGAACGAGGGGAAGCTATTGTCTCAATGTTTTAAATTTAGATTGTTATTATTCGGTTTGGCGTTTCGTTTAGTTATTCGTTTTAAAAGGGAGTTGTCCTCCTTTTTTTTCTCTCTCTCCCTCCTCGATGCTCTGAACTGTACAATGAGGAGTTCCTTTTCTATAATCATTGATCTTATTACGAAATGAAAGCAATCGCCCACGCGAAGAGCAAAAGGGCCGACCAACAGTGACTTCATGCGCGTGTCTACGCTATCCACTTTTACGGTCAAACGATTTCCAAGGGTGGGAGGGTCATCGTTGGCAACTTCTTCTTTGAAAAATAACGAACCAAGTTTCTAGGCCTTGAACAGTTCGTGATAGTCAGTATTGTGAATTAGTTCATGTTTAAGGTGCTGATATTAATCTCCTAGTTCACAGTCTCCTCCGTTGCTAACGAAATTATCAGGAACACACCATCTTTTCAAATGTGATTATTTCAACACCCTCTTTAGTCTATACGCGCTTAACGACCCAAGTATGCCCACGTTAGTCCAATATGGAGTATGTCTCAGAATATTATTGCATTTATCATATTGGTGATACGCCTAGGTAGGTGTATCGGTAAGCTTTGATCGTGTATACTTGTGATCAAATAAAAATTGGTCCCAAACTTGCACAGTTAGCGAGAATCGATGCGATTGAATTTTGGTATGTTATCGATTGGGCGTGTTATCAAAACAGCATTGTCCAAAACGGCATTTTCATAAACGCGTTTGCCATTATAGCCATTTCTCGTTTTAGCGCATTTTGATTACAGCGCTTATATCTTGAGCGTACGAAAGTACGCCTTTTCCAAAATATTGTTGTTTATCTTCATTAACTTCCCAAAATAATATGCCTTTTCCAAAAAAATATATTTTATATATATAACATTACTCCTTTTTGCATAATAATGTTCTTTGTCCTATATACTTAATATAATAGATATTTCCCTCCCTATCAATCACAGTTTGGGCGACAACAGCCACCGCTGTTTTGGGAAATAGCGCTGTATTGAGAAACGCGGAAACAGCAACCGCGGTTTTTCTTCCACGCGGTTTTGCAAACCGCTGTTTTAGGAACCGCTTTATTCTAAAACGCTCTTTTGAAAACCGCTCAACTACCCGTGAACCTTGAATTTTAAGGTTCGGCTTCTCCTGTAAACAACGGTGTGCAGGAGCAAAAACATTTCTACAGGCTGAAATTCCTTAACATTTAGACAGTGTGCGATAAAGTTAATTACAAGTACAATCTTTTTGAGCTCATCCGCAACTTCTAAAAAAAAATTCCCTTTTAATATGCAAGGATATTTTGTAGGGCGTCCATCGTAATAAGCACCCAAACCACCCTCGCCTTCATCGTCCATAATCCCATCTCACTGAACAATGTAACAGTTTGGTCTCGATGAATCGCGCATAAAAATATACGCCCAAAAAATCTTTCCTCACTATATGCATTCGTAGAGTGCATGGTTATTCAAAAACATATGGGGCTCTATGGGATTTTGTACGTACGAAGTACACCGTGTTTGATAACGTTCTTCCCATATATACCCTATAAGGAAAAATAAAATAAGAGGGTCCCCCCATTTTTCCGATTCTAATGGAGTTTTTATGCAAGTGGACATTGGCGTTGAATTATACCGTCGTAGCAAAAGACGTGACCAGCCTCTTCAAACCCCCTTTCCCCCCTTCTTTTAAGAGGCAAGGAGGACCAAGGGGAGGAAGGTCATGTTTGCCTGACAAAATGAATGAAAAAAAAATGGCCGGAACTTGGGAATCTCGCCTACCTTTTAATATTCTCTCTATACCAAAGAAATGGCGATTTCGCGCCAGACCGCAGCTAGGAACAATTCGAATTTTTCCAAATTTGCATTATATTGTCATTTAGTTTCGTGTAAATTCTCAATTGGTAGCGGTTAGAAACACTCAGTATATAGTGCCGATAATAGTGATATTTAGTAATAAGAGAGAGAACTCGATTCACTAATGATCCAAATCAAATCGACTTTTGTATGTATTCGGATTTACATATGGTACTGCCTGCACGCGTGTTTCAATACATCATTGGCCACCTATTCCTCCCTATAACCAACCATACCAACCAACCTCCTTGTTTGTATATTAAATGGAACGGTTTTATATTTTGTTTCACGTGCATTTTAAATTGTTAGGTATATAAAAGACCACTATGAAACCCATTTGTAAAATACAATGAATGCATGCACTTAGTTGTTAATCGCCATTTTGTATTTTTAAATTATTTTAACCACATGAATACTGTTGTGTTTTATATTAAATTGTTTAGTGTTTATATTTATAATGTGATGGTGAAAAGAGCTTTTCATGGATTAAATTGATAACCTATATAACCTAATTCACAATTTGAATCCATGGGTAACCTAATTAGTCACTAATAATTATTTATATTTTGAGATGTTATACTTAAGTTATGTATAGATAAAGATTAAAGACGCGCCTATAATTTGCTTTAACGATCGCCTCTTCATCCATCCATCCTCTCTTGGATGGGAAAACATTAACAATCTATCCACGCATTGAATCGCGGGCGTATAAAGGATATTGAACGTCTATTGAGCGAAAGTAGCACTTGTTGCTCGATCCGTTTTCAAGTAAAGATGACTCGCAATCTCTAAAGCTTTTCTTCTTCTTCTTTTTGGTTATAATCGCCTTTCAGCCCTCCCTAAAGACCTTCAATATTAAGCTGCATCAGAAGGGGATAATAGAAGAAGGATGAAACTTTGTATTCACTTAATACTTTAGTTTTGTAACATGATTCTTGAATCCCAGGCAAAGGAGCCCTTTTTGTTTACTTGCTCTCCTGCTCATCAAACTTCAGATGGGCATCGCACCGTTCTAGGGTCAATTCTATAACTGTTTGGTGTTTACTAAATCCTCAGCAATCAATTAATCCAGAAACCTCGATTTTCTTGACGTGGGGACAAAAATCTATAAACGCATGCGCATTGGCAAATAGTTAAGTTGATGAGGGAACTATTTATCGCGTGTGCAATTCGGTTTAGTAACCTTGCTCCAAATGTTTAAGCTGATGTAGGGAAGAATTATGTTACACTTCTTACGAAGAGAAGTATTATATACTTCTGACTGCACGTATCTTTACTATCGACGTAACGTAACATATTAGAAAAATCTTTAAAAAAGAAAGCAACTTAAAATAGTTTGAAAATTTGCGGGGAGTTAACGAGGGGGTGAATCACGTCTTAGAAGTTAGACCCACCCCTACCATATATCCCTTCGGGTATTATATAATGTTCTGGCGCGAGCCAGCCTAGAGCCCTGTTGTTTTTTATTAAAGACGTCGGATACTTGAAGTTTTTCTATACTTTATTATGCCCGAATATCGATATTTTAAATTAATATCGTTACTTACGTGTCCAGCATCTTCTCAATTTTATTATTATCCTCCATACGAAAGAGAAAATGCTAGCTAGAGAAATGAGAGGGTGGATTATTTTTGGTTTATATTTTTTATCTGCGCTGGAGTAAAACCCGGATGTACACCTTCGGGCCACCACCCTGAAAATATCGCTCTGGAGTAGCTTCAGTGTAGCTTTCTCTACAGTATATCTTCCCCCACCTATGTTCTTACCCTACCCATCTTTTTATTCTTAAATGCATATCGAAAATGTTTTTTCTTCTCATTTATCGATGGATAGATATTGAATCGACGACTGCATACATCCTTGAATAATTTAGGGATGGTTTTTTTTCCTTTGAATTTTATTTTTTCCAATTGAATAAATTTATAATTAATGAGAAAGAAAACGATCTTGGAATTTTTGGGCGAGTCCAGATCCCGAACTCTGGAATAAGAAATCATTTCTATGGAATACAGAAATAAAAATTCTTGGTCTATAAATTAGGCCTACTTTATGATCGGTAATTCTTTTAACCGCTTTCCCTATCATTTTCTTAAGCCTTTTCTCCTCCTTTTTTATTTCTTTTGAAAGGTTATTTCGAATTAAAGGGTGAATTACGTCATCTTTGTAAGGCCCTTACATAAACGTCTCTTGATTCAATTTATGTTAAGTTAGGTTTACAATATTATCCCTTTTATTTCAAGGCTTCTAAATGTTTTGCCAATTGGTAATAATTTAGATTAAAAGAAAAGAAATGATGTGAAGGGTAAAGGGGTATTACGACGTTATGATAGAAATAAATATTAAGTCAACCCTATACCAAGGCTTAACGCCTTTACAAAAACTTAATGATTAGACTCCGAGTAAGAAGAATAAGGGGGTGATTCAAACCAAAATATATTTAAAAGCTATCTAACGGGGCGAGGCAAATACTGGAATATATGGGGAATATCCATCTTTACAAGGTTATTTAGTGCACATGCGCGTAAACTTTACTAACGTTCATCTTCAAGGACAAACTTAATTATTAGTTGAGAGAGAAAGACTTGGATAAAGTTCTATTACTCTTTATGCGATGTAATATTACCTAGATGTATACAGGGTGTTTCTCGTAAGTCTGGTGGCATAAATTTAGGACGGTGTTCGTTGGGAAATCGATTTTGTGTCGAAAATGCAGCTTTATATAATATCACTGTTTTTGAGTTATGATTGGACCGTTTTAGGGATGAACCCTTAATTAAATTAGAAATCATTGCCTTTCAGTTTCTTAACTAAATTTAAGGGGTCAAAGAACATCAACCCCTTAATTTATGGCAGACTTATCAGAAACACCCTGTATACTACGTACTATCTTCTGATGGATTGTGATTTACTGATATGTAAATATCGGAGAGATGATGGCAATGGGCCGGGAAGCCGCGATTTTATATTACCTTTATTTTTACCTTGCTGCTCTTGAAGATAGTGATGAAGTGAGTGGTGTGTATACATTCTCGATCACGGAACGTATTAAAACATAGTCGTGCTCCACCTGTATTTATATCTACTATATATAGGGGCCTCTCTTAAGCCTGCCTGTATGATACTGTTTCTTTTCCGCCCTCTTATTCTTTCTTCTTAATTCATCTACTTGCAGTATTCGATTGGAATAAAGATTCCATGCATTATGATTTAGGCTTAACGTTGTTGTATTTTCGCCATGCAGAGAGATCTTGGTATAAAGATGCGGTAGACTGTATTTGTTCTAAAGCGGATGCACTCTAAAAACTTAAAATCCAGGGTGGAATATTCGCTTGTCGATATTTGATGTTTTTATTTGATAACGATGAGGGGGTAATCACAAATTTAATTTTTTTGAATTATGTTTATATTAGGCCATTTTTTACTTTCGTTTATGGTAATATTTTCTTTTATTATTATTATATTTATATTAGTTGCTATATATTGGGAGTTTTAATTGAGACAGAGTGATCTGCCCCTCGATTTAATGCAATTTAAATTTAATTATTTTGTTTGATGGTTTGTATTTTATGAAAATAGATGTGGGTAGCAGCATTGCTTAAAAATAGAAGTGGGTTGCAGCATTGGTTAAATTTGTTTATTTCTTCAAAGTAACAGGATATGTAAATCATGTTTGAATCACATTATTGAACATCCTGTTACAAAAATTAAAAAATAATGATAAAATTGTGATGATTTTATTATATTTTTGTACCGTAACCTTATCATCTTCGTGGTTTTAATTTATTGAACTTCGATAGGCGATAACTTTTACAATTATTACGATAATAATCGTATAAGGAGCAGCTCGATGAGGTTGGTTTTAGTGGGTTTTTGATTGGATATCAGAAGAAGTGCCTCGCGGGTTTTATGGCGGCGTATCCAATTTATCTCGTTCTACCGATACGTTCAATTGACATAGATGGGTAATAATAAGATGGATTAACGCTTGCCACGCTAAATCCCCTTCTCGCGCGAGAGTTCCGCAACTATATATCCTTCCATTTTCCCGAACAGGAAATGGCTCATCAAGAAAAATCTATCGGGGGCGCCAATTGAACAGACGAGGCGAGCTGTAAAAATTAATTATCCCTTAGACATTTCGGAATTCTCTTTTCTTTTATTTTTTTTTTACTTTTCGGTTTTTTGTTTCTTCGGAAAGTATTGTTCTGATAGCGTATGGCTGGCTGGCTGGCTGGTTGTGATTTTGGCGCGTGCGTACTAAGTCTATATATAGTAAAGGTTACTACACATTAGCGCGATTTTTGAATCGTCTTATAACTGGGTATCCGTTTTCTCGCGTCGCCAGATGTCGCTATAACCGTAAAGTGAGCTCTAGTTGGCGCGATTTTTCAAACTCATCAGCTACGCCTTGCTTCCAAACGCCCTAATGCCTAGTAAGCTTCCAAAGCGTTCCTGATTGACACTAGTTATCATAACCAATTACATGTAATTTTAATCCTCTTTTACCTAAAGGGTTATCGTTAACTAATTAATGCTCAATATGATTTTAAATTAAAATTAATTTTCAAAATAGCTTCCATAGAGTCGAATAAACAACGTAGTTCTCTAAGCGAAAGAGGATACTTATTAAGGATTTTAATATTATAGTGGGTTGATTAAATTAGGCAAAAGTCACGCGTTAGGGCTTGATCACCTTGTTATATTTTATCGTTCGCTATCGCCCATCGACAAGACTGAATTAAGGCAAATCTAATATAAGAATGACTATAATAGAGTTTAATTATCCTTTTGGAGGGTGAGAGGTAGTAGGAGAATTTTTTTTTTTTTTACTATCCAGATATATACGGTATAGATTCCGTCGCCTCTAATTTGCTTGTATCCGGTCTTAGAGACCATTTTAAATATGCAAGTTTTTTATTTTTTGCCATTTCTAATTCAGTCAGCCAGCTCTCGCTTAACTAGTATATCCTTAATTGAGCGTCTTCCCGAATTAGAAACGTAACGTAACTTAAGCTTTACAAACGTTCCTTGTTGTTAATTGAAAAAATATCAGGCCAGGATATAATCATCCTTCTTCGTTAGAATCGTTACAAAAAATATATATATATATATATATATATATATATATATATATATATATAACAGACGCTTGACAAGCGAGTGCACATGGAGGGTTCGATGTAGTATTTTATTTAGGTCAGGGATTAGTGTATTAGTTAGTCGTTAGTGTATACACCTTTGTATGAATTTTTAACGTATCATTAGAGATCATTCAAGTTTGAACTTCACGTTTTACATTTTGTTCTACATATTTAATTATTTATTTCAGATTTTAAAAATAACTTTAGTTTATCGCGTTACACGAGATTTTTTTAGAAAATAGTACATTTTGCGTTGGAGAGATGGCGCAAAATAGTATGTAAACAGTGACCCACGTGACAAGAAGGAACCAATCAAACCCCTTTTGACTCTTTCTCGGTTTCTCCCACTGTGTTAGGTTATAGGCTTGCGGTGTAGAATTTTTCTGAATCTCTAGTTCACCACCCCTTTTGAATATAAAATATAAAATTATAAAATATGAGATATAATATCGGTTGCTATTATTATATACATATATACCCTCATAGGATAGAAAAGGATTGGTCCTTGAATGTTAATTATAATCTTAATTTTTAATATAATTTAAAATCTCACGGTATTCGCACCTCCTTTTGTTTATATCGTCTCGAATAATATTCGAGCTAATTAGCTAGGCGCCGCGACCGTAATTCCACACACACACACACAAAACGAAACATATTTTTGCATCATGAACTTTCATCTTTATTGTACAAATAGAAACGTAAAAAAGAAAAGAAAAAAAAAATTAAATATAATTCTTAGAAATTTCGTATAATTTAGAAAACGGAGGTTCCACAACGATGCGTGTTGAAAGACTATCTATCTAATATTGTATAAGAAAATATAATCTTCCAAATATCTAATTGAAGTTAGGGGCTATTCACCCCCTTTTTTTAGGGCTTTTGAGACTTCAGGTGCGGCTGCGGGCTGTCTATCTCGCCAAGTGTATTATGATGCACATATTTTAGACTGGAATGCTTCGGTCTATCACCCGATAGTCGTGATCTCGATAAACACAAAAGAATTTCATTGTGTTTAGTTGTTTATAAACGAGTATACCTTAGGTAAACATAAATTATCACGCGAAGAGATGGCGAGTAAAGTCCCTAAGCGATAATGGTTTTATTTTTGTTTATAAAGGTGTATAATAATTTAATACAAAATATTCTTAATAGATAAATGAATTATATAATTAATTCTATATAATGGATTGAAATGAAATCGAAGTGCGGTGTTTTGGAAAATTAGGGACTATCAGATTCATTTACACCAAGAGGCCAGGCTACTTGGTACTGAACTTTGTCCGCCAAGTAGTATGTATGGTCTCCTGGTGTAAATGGTATCAATACTCCTGGTTTGAAAACTTTGTTTATCATATTGTAAAACTGGGTGAAACTTAAGAAATCTAACGATGTACAATTGAATTATGTCTAATTGAAGTGAGCTGCAGTAAATTACTTTGGAAGTAATTAGTTCAAGCGAAGCTGCGGACTAAATGAAACGCCATTACTTGGTTATGTTGTGGACATTAGGTTTTTAGCGATATTAATAATGAAAAACGTAATAACCTTAGATGAGCATCGTGACTTAGTTGTACACCCCGAGTTTTTGATAACCCTGGTCACGAAAATGAAGATATCTTTACTTGCCCCTCTCTCCTACCTCTCTCATCTCTGATAGATGGCGATTTTTCCCGGGTCCGCGATGAGGGCTTAGCTTTTTGCTAGTCCAAGAAAAAGAGTCCCAACTCAACTATATGTACACACAGCTGCGTAACATTCCTGAATCGTAGTTTTAATCCTTTCGTCGCTTAGGTTAGGTTTGGGAGGAGAGGGTTGGTAACTCTTTTTTTTCTCTCTCTCTCTCTCTCTCTGGTGGTATCATCTTCTCCGTTGGCTCGCGCCTTGAAGAATGGGTAAGATTTCTGTTGGCGTCCTCTGGTACCACACCAGGCAACACAAGACGTCTTATCTCATTTTTTGGTTTGGTATTCGTCGCTAGTCACCTCTCATTTCGTATTAATTCGTCGTTCACGAATCTTCCGGTGCCATCTTTTTTCATATATGACCCCAACCACCCCGCCAGACGCCTCCCTAAGACTTTACCATAGGGGGTAAAGTTAATCCCCATACTCAAGGATGCACTCCTCTTACTGTGCTAGGGTCGTCGTATTTGGAATCGCGGTGGCTTTTTCCGTTCATTGTCATCATCTTTCGCAGCATCCCGCCTTGCTTTTGCTTTTGCTCTTGATCTTCTTCTCCCCTATCTCCAGTGCTAATGTTAGTAGTGGGAGAAGCGCAATTCCAAACACTCTTAATGCCGAATTCCTCAACAGCTACTTATTACATCATGGTAATACCCGGAACGTAGCTGTGATTAGCTGATTTTTTTTTATTTATTTTAATTTTGGGTATCTTCTCTGTCATCTTAGTTCGTTCGAGGCAGGGCCATGCGTTGAATTTTAAATTATTATATTAGAAGATTGGTATTTGTTTATAAATATTTTACGACTTAAGATGCGTGGATTTTTTATGCCTTTAAATCAACAAATAATGAAATTAGGCTACTAATTTTCATCATCCATTGAATTACTATTACTATTGAAACTTAAGGTGGATAGTCCCTAATTGCACCACGAAGGGTTGAGACAGTTAAAATGAACGTAAAATATCCTTTAATGGTGCAACGTTAAACGGAATGGAAAACATGTATTTAACTTATGTTTGTATATAATTTTGGGTGTGCGTTCAATTTCAGTCGAATAATTTCAAGGAATCTCATATTTTCTTGTCTCGAAGTTTTTAGTTTTCGTCAATAGGTTTAAATCATCAACCCCTCAGGCTAGTCCTTAATATATTAGAATAAAGAATATAAAAATTTCTACCATTCTATCATGCAAAAGAAGAGGGGGTTACATATATATAAAGGCAGATTCTCTCTGCACACACTCCCCCGTCCATCCGTATATCAGGGTGCCCTTGCATGCGCTGGAAAACCTATAATAATGGTTGACGTAGTACTTCTGATAACCAACGGAACCAACTATACACAATATAAGAAAAGTATCCCGAAAAACTTATTGCGTTCTGAAGTCGTACATTCAGAAATTCCAGTTTGGATTTTTTTATATATATATATTTTATTATTGGTATGCGCCTATAGCGGCTGCACCGGGTCTTAAAAATGATGCCCAAGTTTAGGGGCGGTATTTTTAAAACTGGGGAAAGTGTACCTAAGGTTTTTAGGTTTGATATTCTGAACCGTTTTGATATCGAGTAAATCTTATCTTTTTGGAAGTTTTATTTTAATTTTTTTGATTTTGGTCAAAATTATAATTTTCAATTAGGAAAATCTCTAGATAAATGCGGAACAAACCAGACATAAGTGTATAATGAAGGACCCTCAATATCATGTTTACAAATTTTGGATCGTCATATTTTTCGGGTGCATTTGGCAATCGTCTTGAACACCTTGTTTTTACTTCTCCGGTTTCCAACATTGCTGGATAGTGGAATAAGATTTGCTTTCTTCTTTATTTTTTTTTTTTTATTCTTTGAGTTCGTATATTTCCTTTTGCTCGAAATGACAAGAAATCGATCAAAAAAATAAGTAGGAAAACGGACGCAATCGCTCCCGGCATATAAAATGCCTCATTTGAATAGAAACAAAGAATATCTGCCCTTCCCTACCCCCGGCAACCCCCTAGCTAGTATCCTTATTCATACACCAAATCTTGTATGTATTCCACAGCTCTCGTATAACGTCTAACGTTATATAGTCCTAGCGCAATTGTACATACATATCCTTTGAGCCATTTTAGCGTTACAATGCATTGACTAAAAACATCTCTATGCTTTTTGACCCCCTCTTCCCCCTTTGTTACTTTTACTTTAATATATAGCTTCTGTAGCCTCTTATAGACTTTATCCCCTTTTTTTTCTTCTTCTCTTCAATCCCGAGGCAGGTTATAGGGGCTTCCGAAAAAGACATTTGGCCCTTTTCCTCTATCGTACCAACTGTACACTCAATGTACCATCTACTACACGTTCTATTGCTAGAAACAAAAGAATGAATAACCTTTCTCCGGTTTGGTTGTTTTGCCGCACTCCACTATCCTGTACTGTACGGTAAGATGGGAAACCCTCGAGTATCGATCATAGCGGAAAACCGCGAAACAGTAATCGAAGTTTTAGGAAAGTGGCGCAGTAATTTTTCATTTTCTTCTTCTTCCCCCAAAAACCAAGTTTTCCCCGGATATTTTGAGTGACTCTGCATGGTGGTAAAGGTACTACCGATGGACTGATTTTTATATAGACCCTACGATTTGTTTGGCCCGTATGACCTATGCTATATACGCTATGCTATATACGAGCGAAAGTATTTGTTTTGAGGGAAGAGGAAGTAGAACTCTAGTAGCATCCATTGAGAAGGAAAAATACAATCTGGCAATGCAATTGATGGCGACACTGTTTGGATATTGTATGATGTTCTGGCACCATCCATGTTTTGATATTGTATGATGTTCTGGCTGGCACCATCCACGTTTTGATTTTGTATGATGTTCTGGCACCATCTATGTTTTGTTATTGTATGATTTTCTGGCACCATCTTAATTTTGTTATTGTATGATGTTCTGGCACCATCTTAATTTTGATATTGTTTGATGTTCTGGCAGCATCTTAATTTTGATATTGTTTGATGTTCTGGCACCATCTTAATTTTGATATTGTATGATGTTCTGGCACCATCTTAATTTTGTTATTGTATGATGTTCTGGCACCATCTTAATTTTGTTATTGTATGATGTTCTGGCACCATCTATGTTTTGATATTGTATGATGTTCTGGCACCATCTATGTTTTGATATTGAATGATATTCTGAAACGATCTATGTTTTAATTTCGATAATAATAGTTGGTGATTGGTATCTTATATTCAAGTTAGCAAATTAAGTTTATAGGCCTCGTAGAAACCTCTTGAAAACCAACGTTTATCTTTGAAGTTAATGGTTTCGTTTTCGGCTCTTGCCAAGTATACTATCGAAAAGTTGTGGCCTTCCTTCTTTCTTCGTTCAGTAAACGAGTAATATCATCCCCTTACTCGGTGGTACGCGATTTTGTTGAAGCTATTTGTTACGGTAAACATGGCAGATTTACATGAATAGAAAATTTCTCGAATTATTATAAGTAAGACAAACAGCATCGAGAATTCCGAACAAATTCGAGAAGGCGAAATCGGTTTATTTTTTTCCTTTTTTCTCTCTTCCCAGGCATGCATGCACGCGCCAAAGATCATTTTTCACGTAAAGCTCACTTGAAGCTTTATTAAAGGTAAAATAAAATTTCCCCCTCCTGTCCATTTTTTGCTCTCGTCCGACATAAACTTGGAAGCCCCCTCGTTCGAAAATATAAATTGTCTTCGCTGATGCTACATGCTGTCTTATATCTTTTCCGAGCCTTGATAAAGAATTCAAAAGAAACGCTTCTCTTTTACCGTTTTTGGCGTGGGTTTATGTGATCTGTGTTTATTATAGGGCCTATATGTGCCGAGCTGTCAAACAAAAGTCAAATGGTTCAACGTATCATACGTATGATCATAAGTTCATAAGATATGTTCACCGTAAGTTTGTCTCTGGTTAAAAACTGGAGCTTGTCGTCATGAAGTGACAACGTAGGTCATGGATTCGAGGTAAAGCAACGTCTAGTGGGGCGCTGTTAAAGGCTTAGTACAAACTAAATAGGAAAATGGAAGTCCTCCAAAACTGCGTGTAGTCAATTCTCGCTTGTCGTTCTTGAACTAGCTCTCAGTAATAAACCTCTAGGTATTATCATACTTATGGAACATATCTTATAAACTTTATTGTTATACTTAAAGGTTTAAGCGAATCTCAAAGCTATGTATATTAAAACTAAGCCCTTTACTAACGCAAATAACTTAATAATCGATTGATTAAATAAATACGATTAAATATTGAAGAACTCAATATTTTTAATTGTTTTTCTTTTTTGTCCCTGAAACACTGCAAATATCACGCGATCGACAATTTGCAAGATCAGAATACACCGCGTACTAAGCTGGGGGCTTGGTTGCTCCTTTTTTACGTATATTCGTGTTTACTATAGCTTCAACTTTGTTTTTGGTACATTGTCCCACTGAAAAATATGAAATTCTCCCTGAAACTATTATGGAATTGGAGAAAAAAATATATGTTTTGGCGGGCTTTTGGAAAACGGGGCGCACGCTATCGCCGCGTTTATTCGAAAATAAAATGATCTCTTCGGTCCCCGTGTGTTCTTCAATCGTTATATTGTAACGAGTACCTACTAAAAAGTTATTAACTCTTTCGGTGTATACAGGCCGAGGCTTCTTCAAAATAAGAAACCGTGTATCAACTTTGATTATTATTTTTTCTTGTTCCTGGCTCCTGCGCTCTAGTAATTTGAATTTAATAAAATATGTCTTCGGGGTTTGTTAATCGAAGTGTATGTAATGTAGGATAAAGGCGCGAAAGGGAATTAAATAATATTCTTGGTAGTGTAGGACAGAAACAATTTGGCTTTGACGTTCGAACTTCTAATCATGTTTTTCCTTTTTTTATCTCTCTCATTTCATATTTCTTTATTAGTGTAAATGCGTCTAAGTAATTATATTAATCTTCTTGTAACAATTAATATTCCGTATTCTAAAAACTTATTAATTTCTTTAATTATAAAAGTATTGTTTTTTATAATTAATAATTAACCCTTTTTTATTTTTGTTTCTTTCTAGGTAAGTCGTTTTCATTTTTCCAATTTTCTTTATACTTGGAAATTAAGACTTTGCGAACAAAGTTTGGTGGATTCCGCTTACTGGTGCTGGTGGTAAGCTAAATGATCTTAATTGGAGTTAACTTATAAGTTTGTTAGACTTAAATATAGTGTTCCGGTTAATGTCAAGGAAAATTAAATGGATATATAATTCCTGATTAAGTTACGTTAGATTAATAGAATTAATTATGGGTTTATTTTTTTCTCTTCTGTTATGGTCACTTTTAGCAAGGATATACAGGGTGTTTCTCAAAAGGTTTGTTTGTCAGAAATTAAGGGGCATTTGTTCCTTGAACGCGTTTCAAGTTGAAAATGTAACTTCTATCTCCATTTTGATTGTCCTAAGGGACACTGTTTTCTAGTTAAGATTGGAAGGAGTATTTTATGGATGACCCCTTAAATTTAATTTAATTAATAAACTGATTTAGACAATTATTTCTAATTTAATTAAGGGGTCATCCCTAAAACACTCTTGAAAATCATAACTCGAAAACAGTGTCCCTTGTGGCAAAATGTCTTAGATAGAAATTACATTTTGGACTCAAAATCGTGCACCCAAAGAACAAACAACCCCAATAATAATTTCTAACAGATTGACCTTTTCAAAAACACACCCTGTATTATACAAAGTTTCAAGTTTTATTCCCTTATATCACGTATATAGACCATTTAGGTAGGTTTTCGCTCTCTCGTTAAACCTTCACGCATTGGTGAACGCGTTTAAGGTTTAACCAAAACAGTTCGATAAAATATAACTCGACCATAATTTAGTGCTTGTATTTATGAACTAACTCTAACTAACGATCTGCTGGTTAATTTAGGCGTATATTTTTTGTTCTTTTAAACTAAAATCGAAATTATATCAATATTTATGACTTTTAAAAAAATCCCTTGAATAACAAAAACCAATATGCGGGTGATTTATAAAGTAACTCACGAGTTATTATTTTAACTGGCTTTCGATTACGTCATAAACGTATAGTGGTGTTCGTTCGCACTATTACGACAAGCTTCCTTAATGTTTTTATTGATATTTATGTACCAAACAAATTAACGTAACGAAGTAGTTGTATGTGGGGTTTCCAAATCAAATGCGAACTTACTTTCAAGATAATGAGCGTGACTAAAGAAGGTATACACCTTAATTTTGTCAGTGGCGAAATATATAGTTGATTAATGACATAATACAAATATATATATATGGTAGCTGGTAACACCGAAAACCGTTTAAATTCCACGTCTGCTGCTAATAACTTTTAATATTTTTGGTAAAATGGGTTTGGGAGAGGAAATATTTTAAACTGCAGTGAAAAAAGAAGGCAGAAAAAAAAGAGTGAAAACATTTTTCACTCTGGAATCACTCCCCGTAAGTCATTTTCGGTATATTGGGAGTTGACGCGTCATTTTTTCTTCAACCCCCTTTACTTATTTTTCGTTTTTAAAAAATAATTTTCCCATTTTAAACGATGATGTCAGATTATATAAATTTTGTCTTAATTAACTGGTAGACTGCGTTTTGGCAAATTGCAAATCACCATCACCGAGTTTATACTTCTACCTATTTTAGTATATCATCTTTTGAAAGTACATTTAAGAGATTACGTAATTGTTTGTATACTTCACCCTCCCTTTACGATTTAACTTGATTTGTCCCTTAGTTTAATTCACTTTCCCTTTTTCCAACGTTACGTTTCATAGTCGTAACTTCCACTTCAGTTCCTTATTATACTTCATTCATCTTCCCTTTACGTTTCAAAGAACTTTATAACTTTGATTTGTAATTAAGTATATAAGGAATATTGTTTTGGTTCGAGTTTGAATTTGAAAAACAATTCCTTTCATTTTGGGATGGGTTCAAGTTTTCGGCTGCCATTTCTTAAGAAGCAATCTCCTACACCCTTCGATTCCCCATTTTCTCTCCCCCCTCTCCCTCCTTCGTTCTCTTTCTTTTAAACATTTTATATCACGCTTTTCGTTTATCCGCTAGCTGGATTTGTTTTTGACAAGATCCCATTGAAACGATGGCGTCTATGGGTGCGCCTCGTCTATATGTCCCTTGCCTATTAAAGAAAAATACAATCCTCCCCCCTTCTCTAATCTTAATTCGACCCTCTTTCCCCGTTTCACCATAAGTTTATAAGATATGTTTCATAAGTATGACACTAGTGCTAGAGACTTACAGCTCGAACTAGTTTTGCAGGACTTCCATCTTCTCCTATTTAGTCTGCATTACTAAGCCTTTGACAGCCCTTCACCAGGCGTCGCTTTACGAGAATAAATGACCTACGTCACTTCATGACAAGCTCCAGTTTGTAACCAGAGACAAAAACTTATGGAACATACCTTTATGAACTTATGGTTTTACTTATATTATTATAAAATGGCGGCGGCGTCGGCTCGTTTTCGAACGATTTGTGCGATATGCCTTTTCATTTCATTTCCTCCGCCCAAATATTTTCAAACCAAAATTAAAAGAGAGAAGTAAACTCGATTTACCAGCACCCGGGCCGAATTTTTCTAAATAGGTCTCCATCACGAAATAATTTCACGCGATGGTCGCTAGGGGGAGTTTTCCGTTTTTTGGAATTGGAAATTACGGGTTGGTTTTTGATCCCTTAATGTTTCCCCACTGATTAAAGCTAGGCGATATTCAACCGACCGTTTTAAACTGTCTCATTGGTTTCTTTACCTGCTTTTTTTATTTTGTGTCTAAGCCCACTTTGATATTTTTCTAAGAGGGTGTTTTCCCTAAATCCCTTGAATAGATTTTTGCCTTTTTTTAATTTTTTTTTGCAGAGCTACATAGGTATTCATCTTCGTTTATTTATTATAAATTTTGATAATTCGAATTAGGAAATAATAGATCGTACAACTTTGACCTTTTTTAAAAAGGGTGTTATTGGTGTCGACGACTGGGTTGTTAAAGAATGGGATGGATAGATGAGAATTATGGGAATGATATACTGGGTTTTCATTTGAAATTGCCAGGCAATTTTTCAAAAAATATTAAAAAAAACCGGTTCTTTTTGAACGTTTTAAAATTGTTAAGTTTCCAATTTTCAAATTAATTTTAAAATAAATGAAAAGATACGAAAATATCGAACCGATTTCAATTGAAATTCGACGAGATGATGCTCCTTGTTGTCCTGCACTTCATATCTGATGAGGATGAAGATTTCAAATCATTTGGATGGAAACTTTGTTAGTTATTGTTGCAGTACATCTATCTGAAAACAAAGAAATCAGCTTGAACTATGCATTATCCGCTTTTTCCTGTGATGTATAACCAAATTCAGATAGCAATGGATGAATACGCCTTCAAAATAGATAATTCGATTGTCCACTATAGTTGAATAGCTAGCTAGCTTCCTTGGATAACTGCTGGTTCGTCGACAATAGATAATTCACGGTATATGGCCTAGTGCATCAGATTCGTTTCATCGATTATTTAAACCGTTATCTGTCGGAAAACGTTATTTCCCCCAATGGTATTTCATTTCAAATCTTTTGACAAGAGGAGTGAGTGAAGTAGCGTTGTGTTTGATGTTGCTATACTCTTCTCTACCTCACTCTCAGCCTTTTTTTTTGGAAATAAGTGTCGAGGGACAGACGTATCTTTTCGTTTATAAATAAGGTATCACGCAATAGGGTGTTGCCGTCGCTAACTCTCTTCGCTTTTCAATGATGTTTTTCTCTCGAGTCCCTCACGTTGCCCATACGAAAAAAAGAAGGCGAAAGCACAGTTTTTAACCTTATAAACATATAAACCCGTGCTTATTTTGTTTATATTTCAACTCTTGGATATTTACTCGTTCTTAAATTGAAATTGAATTACACGTTCTGCGTTTTTTATTTATTTTTTTATTCAATTTTATAATACAGACAAGATAAGTAAAAAAACGTGTCCGTCCCAAAAGTATTTAATTTAATAAAAGGTGATGCTCGCTGACCAGTTCTGGAGTCCATACACTCCCATCAATTTCTTAGTATACTTATTAAGAAATTCAACCCAAATTTCTCCCTCATACAAAAGTGGTTTTTCGTGCAGTTGAATATAACTAACTACACCTAAAAATTAATTTCCGCAATTTTTTTTTGTCACACGCTATTATAGATGGAGAGTTCAACCAACAGTTGCGACGGGAAAAAACTTATTTCTAGCTCATGCACTAACCACCACCACGTTTTCAGTCCACCCTTAGTCTTTTTAACTCTCGCCTCTGGTGGTTCTGGTACCTACCCCTAGTAACCCCCAACCTGGTAATCAATAGAATAACCGCTAATTAAAATAAAGACGAGCGTTCGACCGTATCTCTCGATTTTAACAATTTTTTTTGTTCTTCATTATTTCTGTACTCTGTAGAAGCAGCATTGCCATTGCCACTTTTAATTTTGACGCGTGAGGGTTCTGGCAAACGGTAGATGGCGGGTTAGTCGCGGCGGGCCTTTTTTTTCGCGCGCTCCTTGACACGCTTCAACAACTTCATTTCCTCACCTAATTACCCATTCTGGGTTTTAGGTTTTCTTTCTTTATTTTTTTTTTTTACCAAAACCCTCTAGGTCTGGCTTGTCTGAAGTGCGGCAGGCAGCGCGGTCGTAAGTAAGGGTGTCCTACAGACCAACGAATAGTTAGTTAACCCCCCCCCCTCCCTATTCCCTTCTCCTGTTTCGTCTTCTAATTCTTTTTTACCTAATCAACGACCACAGGTGAAAATACGTGTCTGAAAACCGACGTTTTAATAAATGAAATACTGAGCGCGCGCCACCGAACTCCCCTAATAGTTCTCTTGCTTGCACGACCTGTATAGTTTTTTTTCTCTCTCTCTCTCAACAGCCCACCCCACCAACAGTTCAGAACCCAGAAAACTTGGTCAAGCGTTAATTTTGCTCCTAACGCTACCAAAATTGAAATCAGTGTGTTGGTATAACCTCACCACCTCAGTCTTAGTTTTTCTTAGAAAAGAGTTGGGAGGTTATCCATGAACTGATCCGAATTGAGTGGAACCCATTTGCCATACTGTCTATTTTAACACCATCCCCATTTTTACTTAATTCCGCCATAGAACGTGGACAAACTGTGCATGGGAACTTTTTAGCTTTACGTTCTTCCATTATTTTTTGGAGGAAAAACAGAATTTGAAGCGAAATTTCTTAGACTGTTTACGAATATGGGGTCTTCTTCATTGATTGTAATTCAGTTAGGACCCAACCTTGGTTATAGCTACCCTACCTTAGCACCCAATGCGATAAGTACACTCGTGAGACGCTTGTATTGTTAAGGCGCCTTGGTGTTTGTGATAAATGACAGTTTAACATCGAAACTTATTACTTTATACTAAAAAAAACCGTTGAAACAAAAACGACTTGTCGTTGCTAAGCCTAACGTGGTTCAAGACCACACGGTGTTGGTGGTGGTATACCGAATTTTCTCTGTTTTTCCATCTATCCTATCATCCTTCTGGAAAGTTCTTATAATATATATCCGAAGAAAGCCACACCACGCAGATGTTACGCGAGTGACAAGGGTCTTTTTTCTTGCCAACTGTTTAACTTAGCCAAGCGTAATAGAGGCTAGCTAAGGGGAAACGAAGATTCACCGTGTTACCAACAAAAAAAAAATTGTTCAACGCGAATTATTACAAAAGGGAAAAGCGAAGTGATAGCTGAGAGAAGACAACTATAGTGTGGGAGAAAAATTTTAAGAACGCTTTTATGAACACCACCACGACTTGGGTGTTCGGAAATATACAAATCGTTATTCTTCTTCTTCTTTCCTTTTTTCTTTAGTTATGTAATGGGGTGCCCTTCGGAGCAAGGACTTTTAACATTTGGCTTCCCTAAATATTACGTGAATCCTTCCCCCTTTTCCCCCTGTACAGTGTCTTACTACTTTACAAGATGATGTACTGTTAATGCTCTTAATTATAGTTAACATGCAACCCCTTAAGAATCTGGTCAGACTTGATTTTCTTTTAAAGGAATGGGTATGCAAAATTAAATCGGTGAAACCTTCAATTGAAGGCTTTATGGCGCCTGTATGGTTTTTCTCTGCAAAGCAAGAGAGAGTTCGAAACGTCACTCCATGAATCAGGTAGCGTTACGTCGGTACCGCCATCTAGGGTATAGCCAAGGCCTAGTAGGCTTTATAAGCCAATCCTTACTGGCTAATCATCTAACGGGACTAGCCAAGCACGACAGTGAAGTTTAGAGACAGGGGAAAACGGTTATGTCTATATCAAAGATATTTTTAATTATGTAATTTATTAACAATAATTTAATTGCAACCATACCACTAACTTTAAGTGCTATTGACACTTCGAGGCAATAGTTTTATTTATGGCTAGGCTATTCCTTTAAAAATCATTTTTCCTTCCTTGTCTGTGTGGATAGGTATTAAGGTAACATACCTGAGTATTTCACTCGCTAATATGGGCGTTGATTTCTTTTCAATATTTGAAAATAATTTCTTTCGAACTCCTTTCTTTTTTAATTGGGGTATATTAGAAATATACGTTTCCCTCGTAAGTAATAAAATTCGGCGAGTTTTTGATAACGCGTAATTGTAATATAATACATGGCCTCCAGATATTTTTCAACGATTTTTCTCGACCCCGGGTAATTCGGGTAATGTACAATAGATTTATGTTCGATATGTAAAGAGATGGTGATAGTGTTTCAAGCGACTATGGTTGCGTTATGTTGAAATTTGTTTACGATGGCTGTTGTTGATGTTGTTTATTCCCGATAAGTGTGTCGAGGCTGAACGGCAAGAAAAATCTGGGTCAAAATGATGCGTCGTCTGCTTTTAGTGAAGCGTTTCAAATTATCGACACTGAAGCAGACGACGCGTCATTTTGACCCAGTATTGTCGCGTGTTAAGCCTTGGCACACGCATCGTGAATAAACTAAAATTTATAACGAACTATAATAGCTTTTTAATTCAATGAAGTATTCGTAGGTAGTCTATAATTATTGCGTTTAATTTAATTTAATTATACAAAAGCACCGTTTTGTTTGGACGTGTCAACATCACTTTAATACACAGCATGGTATTTTAATATCCTAACGTAGTAGGTACTAGAAAAGATCGTGTTTAACCAGAAATGGAACGCGCGTTTTTGCTGTAGTATATACCACCACCAACATCAGCACGGAACGAAAGTGGGCGGAATGCGAGCGAGTTCTTGGGAAATAATGATCTAGGCAATTAAAAGAGAGGTTTTCCTTAAATTTCTTTTTTTCCCTCCGTTTTCTCGATCGCCCAACGATGATTTGTATCGAACCCTAGAAAATTACCGAGAGGCTAAATTAATAATAAAGACTTTTCGGTAGATGGGGGCTGAAAAAAGAAAGGGAGAGACTTTTAAAAATAATGAACTTATAAGGTTGCCGCAGTGAACCGGTTGTACATACTGTACGGCACCGCGAGAAAGGCTGTGTAAAATGATTTTTGCGCCGGGATAATTAATTTTTGAAGGCAAAAATGCTTGATTATATTCCGATAGCGATTAATCAGGGGGCGAGGGGCTATAAGGTCTCATCAATTTTCTCTTTCTCTCTCTCTCTTACCCTCTTAAGAGTCCCTCTTTACGGGGGCGTCGGAATAAGGTCATCGACTTAACGTTTTCCACCCGCGCTGCATAGCTCTTAAGGGGATAGATCCCTTCTTAAAAGCTTCGATACTTATGGGCTATTTCGATCAAAAGTTTCCCCCGCCTTTAACCGTGAAACTAAAGTCAACATCCTTAATTCGGACACGAGCTGGTAGGGAAACCTTGCCATCGAAGTGTACAGTCTCTGTATCGAGAGAGGTCGCGGAGTAAAAGCCAGTCATCATTTTGCGGACTTTGAGAAGGCCATCAGAGAAGCTCGATTTATCCAATCTTATATCACGTAGCTAGCCTCTTTTCCTTAAGTCACCCATACCACGAGGCCAATCTTGTTTGCGGAGTCAAAGAAGCGTGCGATTGACCGATGGTCCTGTCTAAGCTGTCCATGCATTGCTGTCCATTCATCCTTAGGTACATCTACCGACAACCCCGTGGTTTGGCTTGTTTTTGTCGCGTTAGTTTTTTATTCGTGACCCTTCCGTCAGGTTTCTCTCTCGCTGTCTGTGCATGGGTCTGCTAAGGACATATTTGGCGTCCGTGGATAGAGGGAGCGTTTAGTTGAACGGCGATGCTGGAGTCTGGACCCCAGAACTCTTGATATTATACAAAACGTCATTCTCTCTCTCTCTCTAGGGGCACCCACCAAATGCGCTAGTTGAAGAAGCGAACTGTCGAAGCGAAGCGACATTTCGAAGGGTGGCAAACACTGAAATAAGCCTTGACGTTTCTTCTTTTCCGACTGCTGCCTCTATCTCTCTCTCACTTCGTCTCTAACCACCCTTGGAAATACATTTTTTCCTTTGGGTTATGTGGTGGTATATAGATAGGAAGAGGACTCGAGTCTTGGCGTTAGGGAATATAAAAATATGGAAAAGCGAATCAAACGGTTTTTTCTTTTTCCTTCTGGTTTTTGTGACCCCGGAAACGTCGGATAGTTTTATAGGACTTTAAGGATGAAACCATGCAGTAGATGACCAGATGAAAACTGTATAACCATAATCTGTTCAGTCTGTTAGAATTGGGTTCATGTCTCAAGGAGCTCAATTGAGGCTATAGGCTTCCTTTGAGGACAAAATTAAACCATATTGAGTTCGTATCTAATATTTTGCACCCTGTTAACGAACAGTATAAATACCTGTTGTATAGAGGTAGACAGCAGAGTTGTGGTCAGTAAGACCTCGTCGACTTGTAAGTCCTTGACGCATCATTATTACACGAGGCTAGACCACAACAACCTGCGTTTCCAATTATGTTTAAGTCTGTGTTAGTGTGATTAAACGCGTAATCTGAATATACTTCAAATTTCCCCGTTCAGAGTTTTCAAGGTACGTCTTTATCAACTTGTTTCTCATGCCTTCTCCCATCAGTCCGTATGTCCTCTCTGTCTCTCTCAGTTCTAGAAACGTTTGGTGGCACCCGCACCCCACGTTGTTCAATGCGTCAATGTCGGTAAAGTCCTAGTTTGACGTCTATAAAGAAAAATGAAATCTCTTACGCGGTTACGTATAACGTTGGCGCCCCTCCGCCACACGACCTGCCATTTTTAGCTTCCTCCTCTCCTTCTCCCATTCCTCCTTCCGGAATATAGGATGATATATAAAAAAAGAGGGGACTCCTTTAAGGAGCAAAGAGAGAAAGAGGAAAGAAAAAATATCTGGGATAAATCGAAGGCCCCACGGTTTTAAAAAGATTTTGAAGGCGATGGAAATATGATGGGGTGGTAGTATATGCCTCCGCCAATTGAAAAAGGGGGAAGGAGAAATTTCTTGAAGAATTTCTTACCCTTCCTCTAACATACTCCTTTTTTTACCCACTTATCCGTCGGAAGAGAATTCAACAGGTGGATAATATATATAGACTAAGGAGAAGCAACAGTTGTCGAATCGATATCGAATCGTATTGGAGATCACTTCAACGTATACCGCGAATGGTTGGAGGTTTGGTTTGGTTTTATGCGTTTGTTGTGGTTGTTGTTGAAGTCAGGCAATCGTTGCGTAACTCTTTTGATTTAAAGGGTTTGCCTTAATCAATCTTATTAATTAATATACACTTAGTATATGCTTTACAAATTTTATAGTTATTTAATGAAAGAGCCCCTGTAAAAGTGTTGCAAGTGCTGCACACCGTTGTGCAGGGAAAAGCTTTCCTCCAGGGGTAGGATACTCTCTTGGAAATAATCGTTTTCATCGAGCATTTTGCAAAATAGCCCCTGTAAAAGTGTTGTAACTGCTGCACACCGATGTATAGGGAAAAGCCTTCCTCCAGGGGTACAATTTTAAAAATAATCTTTGTTTTCATTTTGGCATTTTGCGAAAATCAGTTATAGTCTCCGGTATTTGGAATTGGGTTGTTACAAATTTAAAGGGTTAGTGAAGTTACTCGATGCTACATTTTACATCTCCTTTAAGAGTGGAATGGTCTTTAATGGGTAGGCGAGGCAATTTTGAGGCTTTCATATCAATGAAAGAATTTTTGCAATTTCGTATATAGAAATATCCCATCCTATCTTTTTCGCAAATGATTTTTTTTTCCTTCTTTATTTTTTATTTTCCAACAGCGCGTGTTTTATCATTTCCCTTTTCAAATTTTCGAGTATAGCGTAACATTATCAAGAGTGGGCAAAAGGGAAGGGGGTAAAAAATAAGGGATAGAATGGACGAAGAAAGGCTATTTTTGGGCGCAGAACGCGTGCCTTTTAAATATTATTTTCGGTGCGCGGGCGAATCGTCCTCGAAGTCATTATTTCGCCCGAAAAAATCTGCATTTTCTTTCTTTTTTTTTTATTATATATAATATTTTTTTGTGAATAATAATAAAGAAAAAAATCGTACAGCGAGATAGGACATTGCCAGGGACACGTATCTTTCGTTTCGCCCCGAAATAATAATAATATTGTAGATGTACCAGCGTTGATCCCGTAGAAGTTAAACTTGTAGCGCTCGGTGCATGGTGGAAAAGGTTGCTGTTCGCGTTTTACATATAACCTTCTACATTATTATTAGTATGTATGCGGGCGAATAGGCCCTTTAGAAATAGATGGCCCTTGATATTCCGTGGCGTCTTTTCGACGTAAATTATCCGCTTAAAACTCATTGGAATCCAAAATCACGTAATAGCAATTGGGTTTTGCGCGCGCGTTCCGACGATATCATATCTTAGGAGAAGATATAGAAATGTTGTCTCTAGGTTGGCGCATTAACTATGGCTCCCCCTTGTCTTGCCAACCCCCCCCCATTTCCCCCATTCGACCCGAGACATCCTCTTTCGTTAATGCGGCGTATTATCCGGTATTACCCCCTCCCCATCCCCCCTTCCTCCTTTACCTTCTATCTCTTATACCCGCTTTTCATTTTGACCCTATATGTTCCACCCTCTCTATCTGTCAAGGTAGTGAAAAGCAAACCTCTATTATTAAACTCCATATCCCAAGTCAAGATGAGTTCGGAAATGTCCCCATTCCTCGAGCACAACTATATATATATATATATATATATATATATATATATATACACATCTCCGTCCCACCATCTGTACCCCCCCCCTGGTCCCCACTTATATTTTATATAATAAGGACTATTCTTCTTGGAAATATATATTTTTTCATTCAATATATTTTCTATCATATAGTCATAGAAACAGACCTTTCAATAGATATTATAAATAATCGTTAATTGATTTGAGAGAATTGTGGTGTAAGGATTTTCGCGATAGCATTGAGGGGGAAGGAAGCGTGTCGTCGCGTATCCCCATCACTGCATGGGTGAGGAGAGGTGTGTGTAGCAAGACCTGGGTTTCAAGGCTACGTATTCATGGTCTCTGTTGAGGAACTGTGGTTTTCCTCTCTCGTTCGTATTTATCGTGTCTATGAATTTGAACCTCTCAGGTTTTTATAATTGAAGATTTTTCTATATAATAACGTGCAATTTCAGTAACTTATCTAGAGATATATTGAGCTCGTTATTTTTTCCTATTTTATTATAAAAGTGTACTTATATTTTACCAGTTTCGTATAGAAAACTTGGGGAGAGACAATTTTAATGTCGTTCGTTCTTTATTTAAAGTATTTGCGGAGACTGTAAATTTTCGTGCAATTTACAGTTGAAGGCATTTTTATATTTAGGTATATTTAAATAGAAAATTATAATAACACTGATATAAATTATATTGAATTTACGAATTTATTTTAACAAAATTCGAACAATAATTTGAAATAAAAAAAAATATTTTCAAGAGGCAGTAAATTCATTACGGTACAGTTGAACTAAATTCCATAAATTTATTACACGTGACGTCACGTGCATTTTTAAGGAATTTTGAATGTCCAAATCCGAATTATCGGCTTTTTTCTTTCTTTCTTTTGATTACTTTTAAAAGGTTTTAGACCACCCACCTTTCAATTTATTAGATCTACTATAATTTGCCTTCATTAGGTATATAGGTTTTTTAATAATAAATAATAAAAAATAATAAATTAAAATCAGCTCCATAAATATTTTAAAGAAAAAGAAAAAATTCATAATTTTTTATTAAGAAAATTTACTTTTCTTTCTCAACCGATATTCCATTAATAAAACTATTAGCCTAAGAAGCTTTCAAAATTTGAAGGAGGTTTTTTTATTTATTTTTTGATTTTCTCCCCCTTTTGAGGAATCGGCTATGGTATTCATTATGGTTGGGGTTAAGTTCATTTTTGATAGTATTTATGTTGAAAGTACCAGGATATTGGTTTTATAGGCATGTGGCATGCCCTTTTAAAACGAATGGAAGGTTAGTCATACGTAGATAGATAGGTAAGAGGTTTAAACCTTTTTTTTTAAAGAATCATTTTCTCTCTCTCTCTCTCTCTCTCTCTCTCTCTCTCTCTCTCTCTCTCTCTCTCTCTCTCTCTCTCTCTCTCTCTCTCTCTCTCTCAAACATTACCATTTAACGATATTCGGATCATTACCAACTGCGGTAGGGAGGGGGATAATACTCGATGCATTTGGTATTTACTCTTTTATTCTTTTGGCGTATACTTTTACATATATATGTATACTCCTCCTCGGTTGTTAACGAAAGAACATCTTTAATGCGTGATCATGTTATTTTATATATAAGGGGGAGAGAATTTTTCGGTTCGTGGCTCGGTTTCTTGTCGCCGCCGTTGATTTTAATAAAGTACAGGGTGTTTGGTTTTGTTTTGTTTCGGGATCTGCTCACAAAAGTACATTTATTTTGAAATTGGTTCGTGCATGCAGCATGCAGTTTTATCAAAATTTTGCTAAGTATAGGATTAAATATGACATTAGTTAATCGGAAAATTAATTATTGGCACTAAAGTACATTGGTTCGTGCAATTTTTACCAAACTTTCGCTAAATATAGTCTTAAGTATCACACGAAGACTACGTGTTAATTAAACAGAAAAAATATTTATTAATTCAGAAGATGTACATACATGTTTACAAATGGAGTTGGGTTTTTTTTTCGAGCTTAGTTAAGAGAGGTTTCACAAAATTTGTCGTATCTTTAAATTGGCTTGGTCAATTGTAACCAAACTTTGCTCAAATATAGCTCCAATTATGGTGAATAAAATGGCGTAAGTCGTTAATTAATCGGTTAATTATTTAATGAGAAATTAATAATTTTAGTCAAAATTAGTAGTTATAATTGAAGCACCCTGTATGGAAAGGTCTCTCTTAAAGGTGAAGTTCGTCTACGCCACTCTCGTGGCCGCGTGCGCTGCGGGTAGGTTATATTTTATAGGCAGGGTAGGTCCTAGATGATATTAATGGTGTACGATTCAACAATACAATCGTGATGTTGTACAAGCGTTCTTTTTCAAATGATACTGAAACTTTAGGCCCCCTTCTATGTCTTTGCGCCTCCTACCTTTGAAAATGTATAGCCTTTAATACCCTCACGACTACCTATGTTTTTATAATGGAAGCTCTTGTAGAGTAGGAGAGAGACTCGGTATCGTTTATTACAGTCGAGATGAAGTTATAATAGGAGAGGCAACCCCCCACCCATTTCTCCCCCTTCTTTAATAGTACCATTGCGTACCTCTTCATTTTCGTCTTTAGAATGTTGTATTTCTAAAAATATCTTCATCCATCCCATAGAGATTCTTGTACATATCCGACGTGAAAAGGAGATTTTTTTTTTATCCCCAGATTTTTCTCGTCTAAAAAAGGGGTTTGGCTTCATGGCGCGGTCTTAAGAAACAAACGGACTTTTTAATATGAACCTTGGTTAGTTGGAATTTTGGTCGCTTCCACGTTAATCTTAGTTTTTCTCTAAATTTTAAGGAAGGTTAATTGAGCACTGTATTCTTTATAATATATTTTCATAATTGTAACCTCCAAAGTTGCTCTTCATCCCACTCTTGAATTCCATAGTGTACAAGGCCCAAATAATGCGTGAGTTAACGGAGAATATGAGAATTCCAATAATGGGATGGAATTTATTGTTAATTTCAAGCGGAAAATACAGTAGAGATAATACTAAGAACCCAAATAAGATCTATGAGAACGTCGAATTTATCATAGAATTGGGTTCTATCTGTAGTTCTGTCATCTCAGATTTTCTTCCCCCATTATAAGCCTCTTCGATGTTAAAAAGGGGGTATGCAACCCTCAGTATCGGGTCTCTGCACACTCTCAGAGCCCCAAAGATTCTAGAGCGCAGGCGCCGAAAAGCGAGATGGAAGGCAAAGTTTTACCCCCATGTCTTTCCCTCTTGGCTTATTCCCGCAGTTGCAAATATGTAACAACCTAAACCAGTGAAAAAGAAGGAGCTTATAGCTTATGAAAACGTTCTCAAATCTTATTTGGGTTCTTTATATAATACTTTAAAAATGAAATGGATATAGAATTACATACGTAATAACGTCTGTTATGCTTTAACACTATGTAAACCCTACATACCCTTCTTCGTATAGTTATACACCGTGATTTAGGTAGATCATGTTTACTGTATTTTTGTCTTTCCCATGCATGCATGCACATTACACGCTATAACAATATTTTTACAGACTGTCCGCGGCGTGGTTTGCGTTTGCTTTTTATTTTAAGACGAGGGGTATTTTCCCATCGGTTCCCAAAGTCTAAATTCTAAAACACTTTGATATGCCTTTTTACATTAGCACTCGGGCGTTCTCGGGTCATACACACAAAAAAAAACTACCTATAAATGGTTATTTTTTTTAGCGGGAGGATATATAGGTGTATAAAACGCGTGCTCTATTGAATAGATTTCATGGCCTCGCCGAGTTAATTTCTCCTCTTCGAAAATTGAACGTATTTGACCGTCGAAAACGGTCTTCGTCGGTTATTATCTTCTCGGCTATTTCACGGAGTTTGAAAATCCGGCTCGCCCTTCTTATTCCATCGTCTTTCTTCTTCCAAGCGGCTCTCTCTCTCTCTCTCTCTCTCTCTCTCTCTCTCTCTCTCTCTCTCTCTCTCTCTCTCTCTCTCTCTCTCTCTCTCTCTCTCTCTCTCTCTCTCTCTCTCTCTTTCGTCCTCCCACGTTCGATATGAACTTTGGCAGTTTAACGTTTGCCGCTCCTTCGATAATTTGATTTTGTACGGTGCCCATTTCATAGGCTTAGCTGCATGGCGTAATAGCTGACCCCCCCCTTCCCCATCCCCCAATCTCCATCTCTCTCCTACACCCACCCTCCTGTCCTGTCTTCCTCTTTTTCCATTTTCCGAGGCTTCTAGTAATGAAAAAGTAAAAGAAAAAAAAAAGAAAATCGAATGAAACTCGCTTCTTTTTGGTAATGTACAATAATTTGATAGACGTAAGAATTGTTTCAAATCAAGGGATGGAATAAAATAGAATTTCACGCGCTGTACCTTTCTCTCTGTCTTTCAATGCCGATGGATAAATTCTCTCTCATTCGCCAGTCAGAAATGAGAAACTTGATTTTCGAAGTTAAAATATTGCAAATTAGTTTTTTTAAAGAGCGGTAGGTAAGGAGAAGTAGGTCAATCACACCCATAAGGATTTTCCCCCGTATTTGTTTTGATTTGCTAGTGACAAGGTCAATCTAGGTTAATTAAGGTTTACGAATCTTTATTTCTCATATTGTATATTGCGCTTTTTAGCCCAACATATTTAAGTATCTGAATCCACACCCTTCATAGTTTGTAAGAAGATGCTGTTATTTGATTTCAAGTTAATCCTAAAATCACTGATGGCTAGATGGCCTCAGAAGGAAACCGGAAAAATACTTTTCCACATACAACACCAGTTAATTTTGGAGTTAAGGTTTTTTAACCGCTAGAGAGTTGAAAGATGTTTTTGGGGTGAAAAGGTCAAAGGGGTCGTCGAGTGAAAGAACGCTTAATTGACGTCGAACGAGTGATCCACCGAACCCCCCGTCCGCATCTCCATCCATCCCATCTCTTGTATATAAGGGAAGCTGCAGATCGTTGGACGCATCCTTTTGCACTTTTCCTCGACGTTGGGGCCGATTTCTCTTTTCCCCCCTCTCCCCCTAATGGTGCCACAATCGAGATGGATTCCATAGACAGATTATTCCAGAACTTCCTCTCCTCTCTTGGCTTTTCCTAGCAGCATCCCAGTATCTTCTCGTTCCCTTATTTCCTAATAGCTCGATGCGATTGGGAGAGAGAGTATGGCCGCCCCGTATCCTTTTAACTCCTTTTATACATAGCTTTCGTAGTTTAGTTTGTCCCGCTTTACGTTTTTTACTTCAAATGTAGACTAAGTCTCGTTCGTGTCACTAAGATCTCTGAACCGCGCGAGCCCTTTCTGGAGGAGAGCTATAGAACCATTAAAAAGATCGGAAAAGCTTGTGAAGGGTTTTAGAGAAACAACTTAAAGAAAAGACCGAACGAACACCCTCCAAAGAAAAAAAAGGAAAATCTTTCGACTCTAGAAATCGTTCTTCGATGGTTTGATGCTTTTTTTTTCTTCTTTCGGTTCTCTCTCTCTCTCTCTGGCTCTTCCTATCATTTCTTTCCTTAAAAAGCCGGAGGGCGCCAAATCGTGCCGTAAAACGATGAGGAGGAAATACCCCCAAGATACTTTTTCCGCTTCTTCGTCTTCTTCTTCTTGAAAGATTTCTTGTAGAAAAAGCAGACGGTAAATGGGCTTAAAAGATCTCGAATTTGGACTTTCTAACTTGGGTATTTGTTTTTAAAACGGTCCTCTTCCCTTCGTGGTATACTATAGCGATCGATTTCTCGAACGGTTCTTCCGAGTCTTATAAATGCATTGCGGGCATGGAACCTTTGTGTTGGGTAAACACGGTTTGTCCTGCTCTAAGAACCAATGTTTTGTTTTTAAACTGGTATAGATAGCATTTTCAGCATTTTCTTTGCATAACTTCGAACTTCGCTAGTGTCTTCAACTTAGACCATTGCTTGATCGCCTAGACATAGGTATTTTAACACGCATTAAGTAGAGATTTTTGCAACGGTGGTAAACGCCGCGTTCCATTGTTGAAACGTAACTTTTGAAGTATTATTTTGATCTTTTCTAAGAATGCAATTGGCTATACATTCAGGATGGTCCTTGGATGATGGGAAGAAGTTAAAAGTTGTCATTTTACTTCAGAATTTGGGCCGATATCAAAGTTGAGATTTTTTCCCCCATGGCCCCCCGAGTTTCCATACAACCATCTAAACAGAAGTTTTCTTCTTTGACTCGCGTTATTTTTTATCGTCGTTTTTCTCGGATTTGGTGGCGAAAATCGCCTCTAGCGGCTCGAAGAGTAGTGGTATTCCTCTCAATTGGCGGCGTGGCTCGGCCCTTTAACCCCTGTCGTTGGGCTTCCCGGTCTAATCCATAAATTGTCCCTGTCAAGCCCTCTCTCCCTCTCGCCTGCCACGCTTCTACTCTTCTAAGAGACAGATTTCTCGATCTCGGCGTCGAAAGAAACGATAAAGAAGGGGGGCAGAAGGGTGGGCGGACGCCCCGAGGACACTCTTTAACCGCCCTCGTGGCCATGGGAACCCCCTCCTTTTAGAATGTGTCCCTTTTTTTTTCAAAGATCTTTTCGACGCTCTAGATATGATGGGATTTTTGGGAATAAGGCGAAAGTTGGGTAAAGGAGGAGAAGCTATAGGGGTCGGTGGTCGGGTCATCGGAGCTGAAAAGGACCTCCGAGCGATCTTTTCTCGTCTCCGGATTCCGGAATCTGGGTTTCCGATGGCCTATATCGTCTTATTTTTTGACAGTTAAATACAAGATGTCGCGATGCCGGGGCGACCCTAACCAACCCATTCCCCATTTAACTTTATCTTCGAGAGACGCGACCCGAGAAACTTTTTCCCAATTTTTCAATTTTCTGGAGGAGTTGTCGTTTCAAATCTTTCACCCTGCTGCAACCCCCTTTTGGACCAATGAACGCGATTAGGCTAAAAAAAATATCAGACGTCCGAGGCTTAAAGTCTTAAGTATATAAACAGAAACTAAGCCTAATCACGCGTTCATCGTTAAGTATTACTGTAAAATAAATAGGTGAAACAAAGCTTAGATTCCGTAAATCTTGTCAAGGAATCCGTAAAATAGTGGGTATTAATATAAGCGTTGATTGTTTACTTTCTCAGGTATCGTATAATAATTTTTTGAAACAAGAAATTCAAAGGGTTGAATATTTTAAAAATAAACCTCCTAAATGATTTAGCTACCTATTATTTCGCCATAGCGCGATAATTCGATGTTTATTAGCTTTATAAGGAAATAAAATATACATTCTTTGTTTTATTATAAGCCAACGTAGGTCTTGAAATAATGGGCATGGAAAAGAAATAAGAGTTAAAGCTAACCAGTCTCGACAGCGGGGGATTTTATATCGCCCGATTGTCTTATATCTTTCCTTTACCATTTTCCAAATTTCAATATCACGCACTCCTACCTTGACACCCCCTTTATACTTTATATTTTATACCCATTCTCCCTTAAGGTTAAGGTAATCCAAACAAATTGTCACAATTTCCCTCAAAATAATTCACCTGTGAGGTTTTTTTTTTGTTTTATGGAATTCTTTTTCGAGTTTTTATTCCCGAATTTATGAGAGAGATAGAAAGGTTTCGTTGTGTGAAGGGGGAAAGTTGAAAAACGTCAAATTTCATATTTGCCCGAAGATTATATCCCTACCGAATTCAATCCAGGGGTATTTTTAAGGCCGATGAATCTGTCTACATCCCTTAACGTTACGCCATTTCATCCAGAGTGAACCACCACGCTGCACCATCACAAGGGTTTGGAAGTTTTTGGTTATACAAAAATAAAAAAAGTGAAAAGTATTTTTCGAGTGAATATATATGTGTATATATATATATATTTTTTTTGCATAAAATCCTCTTTCCTTCAGACTACTTTTTAACTAAGGTATCCCCTACCTTATTTTCAATGTATTTCCCACCGGTAGGCGTATATGCTTTATTTTTGAGCCCACACTGCGCGCTAGGATCTCTATATTTTTTTGTAGAAAAATGTGTAAATCCAGGAGGCAAAAATTCTCTCCAGGGAGTTAAGTCGGTTACTTCTCATCCGTAAAAGTGCATTTTTTGATGTAAAACGTAGACGAAACTAAGGAAAAGATGTGCTACAATAGAATTTTTCGACGTGAAAAAGTTGGGTAGGCAACCCTCGGTATCGGTAAATTCTACATTACCGTCTCTGCGCTCTCTCATGATACAAAAAGACTACAGCGCAGGCGCCAAAATGGAAGATGGAGAGACAAGTTTTACCCCCGTGTCTTTCCCTCTTAGTTACATCGTAATGGTCTATTTCATGATCTAGTCTTCATTTTGCAGTGCACTGTTCCTTGGTGCAGACCACCGAATCACTAATATTGCGACTGTTGTCCGTTGCGTCGCAGAGATATTATTGTCCACGATAAAATGGACTTCAACTAACGGACTTTCACGTGCTACCATACATTTCTATATACGATATTGCATCTCCTTTTGACTCGGAATACTTTTTAGATGGAGAAAATTGTCTATCTTTTGTTCTCTATTTCTTAATAAAAGTTTTGGGGTGGATTTTAAACGCGGGAAGAGACTATATAGGGGGATAGCTAGGGTTAGAGAGAGTGGTAAACCTTTAAAAAAAATGTTATGCAAGATGGAACCCGCTGATGGCTACGGGTTTCTTTTCAAAAAACTGATCGTCCTCCTATCATTCGTTTCCGCTCTCAGCCTACCACCAATGTGTTTTTTTTTTTCTCTACTTCTTCCCTTATACCATTTCCAGTTGTTAGACAGAGAATGGAAAATGGTTTTGTCACGTTCTCATTGCGTCTTCTTTAAATACTTCGTCGTTTAGGTTAAGGTTATTCGATATCGGATTTTAAGACAATTCTGGTGCGAACTCGGCTATATAGGGTCCTTGGTACCGGATAGTGGGGGCAAGGGGGGATTTGATATCAAAAGAGGGGGGTATATTTGTAAGAGGATACTATTCAGTCTCGCTAACGCCTTCTTTATATCTTTTTATACCTCTGTGTACCGTTTTTTTTTTCTCTCTTGGAGACCAAGTCTACTCCACCTGTGTACGATTTTTTTGTGTTACGATGCGAGAAATGATCGAGCAGACTGACTGCTATTGGTAATTACTGATCGAAAATGGGTGCCTTTGTGTTCACGATTTTTTAGTTTCACCTACATGGATGTTATACGCAATTTATTTTTCTTGCCAATGTTGTAGTTGTATTTGAAATTTTTTCAACCACGCGTTCAGCCCGAAACATAGCGCCGAAATACCACTTGTTCAGCCCGAAACATTGGCGCCGAAATACTCGTGCTCAGCCCTATAATTTAGCGCCAAATACCACGTGTTGAGTCCGAAACATTAGCGCCAAAATGCCACGTATTCAGGCCGAATATTTAGCGCCAAATTATCACGTGTACTCTTGATGTCTCCTGCAAGTCGCAAATCGAAATTCGATGAAACTTTGACCGCAGTCAATTACAAATGTTTTAATTATCATAAATCAATCACTTGTCTTGTTAGACTCATTTATTTAAGTTCCATCTGTAGAGAGAGAGAGTCTATACTTGGGAATCGTTTCCATCGGGTGGATGAAATGTCGGTATTTCGATCTCCGCCCATGGAGACCGTTTGGCTCCGTCGATGGTTTTGCTTCAATGCCACTCGAGCAGCCATCACCGATCGACTGTATCTAGTTTTTTTTTATCCCAAACCTACTTCCCTTCCCCCCATTTGGAAAAACCAACCGACTGATACCCTTATGTTTTTCTTTTTTCCTTCGAAGTAAATGAAGATCGATTGACGTTTGATTTTCCAAGACACTCGAAACCCGAGTTTTGTAATTGAATTCCCTAGCTCTAGGTCTCTCTCTCTCTGTTTCTCGTATACACGAGTCTGTTTTATCGGTAAGCAAACCTTGTCCTTGTTAAAGTCGTGTTCCGCGGTTTATCGCCGATGCAGGCCCACGACACGCTTGTTTCTCTTTCCTTTCCTCTTTTGACGAGATAAAACGAAACGGAGATTGTTGTTACACCACCGGTCCACCGTTCTTTCTTTATAAGGTATCGATCAATTGCCTCGAGCTGTTAAGCTAACTTCTTGTTCCGAATCGTTTTTTCTTTATCAGCGATATCATGCATCGAAGTCGTTATAGAGGCATTGAAATAGGTAATTCACTCAGCTGGTGGTCACGTAAACAGAACAAAAGCAAAAGCAAGCAATGAGATAACCTCCGGAGTAAAAGAATCCGATAGTCGTCACGATTGACTGGAGTATTCCGAAACTGATAATAGACTTAGGGATTGGGATAGGCCTACTTCGGGATGTACTTTTTTATGTATTTATTATTATCATCAGTAATCGCTTGAATGATCGTTTTCGAAAGATCCGTTGGAATGTTTAAAATCTTTTAAATCCTGGAACAGTATATGCTGTACAAGTTTCGCAAGCTAACCTTAATCTCCGGATACATGCGTGATTTGTAATTTTGTAATTTATACTTTAGTAAAAGAGTAAGAGTACTCCGCAACTTTTTCTTCGAAGAATATGATTCTTTCTTTCGAAATTCCCCAAAAAAATAACTGTTCCCAAAGTAAAGGGATTGAAAATAGTAACTCAAGTATTATATATATATATAGACATGGGAGCAAGGAGGGCACCTGGGTTTTCTATCTTTTTTCTAAATCATTCCTCTCTTTTTTTCTTCTTCTTCGAGTTGTTTGGCTGTAGCTGGCCTCCCACAATCGTCCAATTGTTCCGATTCGCCTCATTACACCATCAACACAAAGACACTAACATAACACCCCGTGAATCCCCGCAAACTCCCTCGCTCCTCTCACTCTCACTCTCTCATCTTAGCTTTGCTCCTCTTCTTTAGGTTATCTTCTCTTCGTCTACTATCTCCTCTTTCTCTTATAACTTTCCTCCGCAGTCTACAGCAGGGATCACCCCTGCGTAGCTCATCTTTTTTTTTGGCTACCCGTCAGCTCCCTCCATGATGCCAAACTAATCTTTTACTCTATTTGCCCGCCAACACTGTAGTTAAGAGTTGAAAGCTATTGACTGTAGTGTAGGAAAAACACCAACAGTCTATAGCTGTGTCTATAGCTGTAAAAATTATCCTTTTTGGAGTGATTTTTTTTTTTATTTGTAATGATGAGTGGATGGAGGACGTAGTTGGTATTGCCCATCTTGTTGCCAAGTTGTGGTGTCTTTTTATTCCCCCCGTTTTTCTGGCTCCGGTATGATTTTGGGAAAGGGAGGGGAATTGTTTTTCAGCGTACGTACGTTCCCGTGATTGATTTGAAAATATTTGGTTCGAAAAGCGCATAGTTTTCGTCATTAATTTCGGTTCTCCGTGTAGCCTACACCCGTTTCTCTTCACTCTCTCTCCAACTCCAAGAGTCTTTTCTTTTCCACTCGATTGAAAGAATTTTTCTTCCATCGTTTATTTTTAGTCGTTTTCCTCTCATTGCCAAGAAAACAATCATTTTTTTTTCTCCCGCCGAGGTCCGTATCTAATCTCATACCGACACATGCCAAAAAAGCTATACACTAGATCGCGTAGTAGCGAGCTACTTTTCCATTTCCCTCTTCTTAAAATTTAATTATTTTTAAATTTACTTTTATTTTTTTTATTATTATCTATTTTTTTTCTTCTCTTCTTAATAAAACATCTGCCCCCGAAAATATTATTACGTTTTTATCAAAACTGATTCTTTGTCGATAGCCGGGAGATGTTAATAAAAGGGAATATGAAATGTGTGTGATGCGAAATCATTCACAATACCTTTAAATATTTGAAATTTAATTAAACGTCAAATGGAAAACTACCTACTACCCCGTAGGTCAGATTTTTATTTTTTTTTTATTTTATTATTATTGAATATTACTTGAACCCTCCGATTGCACGGGCCAATAACTTTGGGGGGTCATCAACGCCTTAGTATGGCAGGTGTGTTAAATACCTTTATTCCTTTCTCTCTCTTTTTTTTTTTGCGGTTGCCGGCGTCAAAAGTTGGATTATATAGTACTAGTAGGCGAAATTCTAGACGCCGGCCCGTCATATTACTGCCCGGGGCATCCATCATTGGCGAATCGGCTTTTTTCAATAAGGCCTTGGCTTTATTGTAATTGACTCTATCTTCTTTCTCTCTCTCTTTTCACATACACACACAACCGTCCACGTCCGTCTCTACTTTAGTTATTAGAAATGACAAGATTGGCCCGAGGCTAAATTTTATTGACTTTGAAATTCGTTACAAACTTTACCACTTAAGTTTTCTAATTTCTTCAATGAATATTGAAGTTAGAAATTAGAAGTTAGCGATGGAAGTAAACCCTCTAGTAAACCAGCACCGTGTTAGAGTGTTGTACGTTAAGTCGAGAAGGAGTTAGGTGTCATTTGCAATTGGAGTTCAACGATGTCTTCTGTTTAATTCAATGTTCCCTTATGGTGGTTATTTTGATGCCAAAGAAGGGTTCATAAAACTCCTCTGAACTATAAATTGACGCCAAACTCGTTCAATTTTCGTAAAGATAGAAAACCTTAGACCCTCTTCATTTTGAAATATAACTTATATCTAAATATTCATGCCTGAATTGAATAAATCCTATTTAGTGTACAACCTCCATGGTGGTGACGATGAGAAGCGCCTGAAAACGAAGATGAAGAATATAAACCAACTTTAATTACTAACTTTGAAGTTCTGACTGCTAATACAATTTTTTTTGTGGCATCCATCTTGGCTTTCCGCCTTACCTAAGTGTTAAATAAGGTTTGTGGCTATAGTTTAGTATTGGATTATCGCGTGTTGCAAATTAATGTCACGCCCCTAAATTGTTTTTAAATCACATGATCGGTTTGTTTTGAGGTTTACAGTAGCGCCTTGTCCCTTATTAAAAGATTTTAAGACCTACGTGTGTTTGTGTGTAGCTTGCATTTTAAGAAGTGAGAATTTCAAAATATATCGATCATGAAGTATCGTTATACTTATCGTTAATTTGTAAGCAGGTGCTGGGCCCCTAATTTTTCCTTATTTTGCAATCAATTCATAATGGGTTTATTTTCAAAATGATACCGAAACATTCTGGTGGTCCCTTTGCTATTAATTGGAATTGGAAGTCTTAATGGTTTTTATTAGTATAATACCAAGGCTAATTAGTGAAATAGTCGGAATTTGATTCGATTTTAATGACTAGCCACGTTGAGAGAGTTATTCCTAAATTATGTTTCTTTTTCTTTCATGAAGTGTGAATTACTAATTATTAGAACACAAACCTTCTATCTAGATTACTGACGATTGTGTGCGAATGTTTACGCTTCGCAATCAGTAATCGTCAATTTAAATTACCTCGATCGTGTTTGAATTTAAATGTGAATTCAAATCGATTCAAATATAAGCTTCTGCATGTAAAAAAAAATCGACCCAACCATGGTGGTCTGTCTATAATGTATTACATTGCACCACTTGGCTCAGTACATGCAAATTTTCACTCGGACGTTGCACGATTTATTTGTAAATTCTATTGCCTAGAGGTTAGCTATTATATATTTACAAGATAATGCCGTCCGTAATATATCAATATACACCTGGCCCATTTAAACTAATATAAAAATTAAGCGTGTATCGTAAAGCAAAACTTGGTCGTAATATTTTTACGATCTTTATATAAATGGGAGGAGTAAAGAAAATACTTAAGACTGAGGGTTACGTCTATACGTACGTATACAGGGGCATTAAAAATATGATTCTTCTACCGTAAAAATTTTACAAAACGCTCCAAAATTTTTACGATTTTAGGCAACAAGTTAAAAGCGTCCCGACGTGTCTACAAACATATAGGGTGTTACAATCTTACTATGGGTATATTTTCCCCATTGAAAATCTCTGTTTTCTATAAGATTTCTTAGAGTTCTTACACCGTAATCAAAAGTAAAATCAAAATTCTGTCCCAAATTTTTGCAGCGATATAAAACTAGAGGCGGTTGAATTTGTATTGGGATGACATTTTTTATTTTTCTCTATAAATTTTTTTTCTTCTACTAAACTCTACAGTATAATTTCCCGTTATTTGAGATACGGGGAGGGAAAGTTGACAAAATATTTAATATAAACAAGGACCTTCTTTGTACTCTTCGCCATGCTCAACTCGGAAATGAATAAAATATTTTAGCAAATTCCTCAAAATGCACACGTGTGTTTTAGTGAGGATACCGCTATTCCATTTTAATATATATATATATATATATATGTGCACATAAAGATGGTCGATTTCTTGACGTCGTGAATCTGTGAGAACTGGGTCTCTCGCGTCATTTTTTTCTCATGGGTTATGTTACTATAACATTTCAGTTCACATGGAAACTCAGTAACGTTTCTTCTTCAGTATTGACGTAGTTAAATGGTCAAAACTTAGTCAAGATTACTATTTTTCATCTAATAATTTCCTCAATTTTTTTTTTAAGATCTGTTTGTTAATTACGATATCTATATAAGTCCATATAAAAATGTTCTTAATTATTTTCTGGTTTATTGTACCCGTGTACCGGAAATTCGAATTAACGAAAATTAGAAGCTTCAGGGGTAAGAGAGTGAGAGAGAAAGAAGTGGCTTAACGTTTTCTAAGGCGTCAAGTATAATTACTCGAGACAGATGCTTTGAACTGACGGTGCCATTTTACATTACCAAAGAATTCAAGCTACGATTCCCCCCCCCCCCGTCCTTTAAGCGGACTTTTGACAGAAATTAGTTTCCAGTGAATGCACTATAAGCGCGTTTGTTACATTTGAATTAATTTAACCCATTGGTCTCGCCTATATATTATTGGAAGATCGCGTGCTAGTCAAAACTCTAAGTTATACATAGTTTACAGACTAGGAGGATTCATACCATTTACACAAGGAGGCCCATGCTTCAGGTGTTACGCACACTGGTGGAGTCAATAGCCAGGCCTCCTTGTGTAAAAGGTATAAATCCTCCTAGTCTACATTTTCTAATAATAATTTGAATCATTTAGTAGAATAATCTTAACCTTGACGACTTTTATTTTCCTGTTAACTATAACTGGCCCTTCTCACCCTCGTTTTTGATAGGCCAATTCATTCGTCACGTGTATGACGTAATTCCCTGGATGGTTTCCCCCAATATATATAACCTCCTCTATTGTGGTCAGTGAATAGCTAGGCGTTTTTTCGAAATTGTCTTCGAGCGTTAGAGTGTAACGAAAACTTGATTAGCTTATTTCGAAAAACGTTCTCTTCTTTTTTTTATTCCTGATAATATTATTATTATTTTTTAATAACTGAAAGGCGTAATACGGTGGTGGTGGTGGTATCCGTAACTGAACTCTATTAAAATATATCGGCGAAGTCCTTGAGCGCTTGACTATACTTGTAAAGGGGTTTCCATTCTGGTCATTAAGGGACGTATGTATGCTATGAAATAGGTCCTTCCAGTCCTCGGGGCGCGGTTCGTTTTGTCGTCGCTAGGTAGCGCGTCCCCCCCTCTCTCTCGCTCTCTCGAAATTCGCTCGACCGTACCGGACGTCCCATTGATTGCTTCAATTTCCTATCCTTTGTCTTGCTCGAATCGCCAATGTCCGGAAGATGGTGGATGTATAGGGGAAAAAATACGTAAAAATCGGTGTCGAAATGGTTACCGAAAGCTCAGATGAGAGCTTTTGTCACCCTTCAGCGACGTACAGTTGTCTCCCAGGGGGCGCTTTTCCTGACGGCAGATGGCGCATTCTCCCCGGGCGCGTTAATTCGTTTAACGCGACTTACTTTCTCAATACTTTTCGTTTTGTCTTCAGTCCGTCGCGAAATGCAGGGTTGCCACAGTACCTGGAAAAGTCAGGGAATTTGAAAAAGGGTGTAAAAATTCAGGGAATTTCCGTTGCATATCGACTTGATAAAATGTGTAGTCACGGCCAACTAGGCGCACCAGCTCAAATATAGGACAATGATAACTTCTTATGGGCCTACATTAACTCTTTCTGATAGTTCCTAATAAAGTAACTACTTAATAGTAGTTTCAATTAAAAACTGTGATAAAATTAGCATAATTGTAAGTACAAAGCTGATGATAAATAAGGAATTTTTAAAGGAAAATTGGTCAGGGAAATTGGTTTTAGATGGTCAGGGAAAACCTGGAAAAGTCAGGGAATTTTGAAATAAAAAGTCTGTGGCAACCCTGAAATGTTAAGTTGATTTTTTTCCCGTCAATCCAAAGTATTGACGAATGACGACATATACCCCGCTACTGGCACGAATCTATTCTATTAGCTTAATTTGTTTTCCTTATTTTGGAAAGACCTTCGAAATATTCGAATGCGGCGAGATTGATTAAATCGCGTGTTATTGCGAATCGACGTTTATTACCTTTTCCTATATAGCGCCTGCCGAAACAATTCCAACCGTTTAATTTGCAAAATTGCTTATTAATCGCGTGTCCTTCACCGCTGACTTAACTTAATAGCGGTTGAGTTAACCGTATCGGCAGTCGTTATCGCGAAGCTAGAGAGGAAATACAAATTGATTTATTCGATCGCTTTCCCTATAAGACTTCATTAATTGAATGTTTAACTCGTGATTTCACGGCGGTGAATGCTTATCGAATTAAATATATGGTAATTGTTTTCCCGAATGGGGTATTCTTAAATTTTGAATAGTCCAGTGGGTTTTTTCTTTTTTCTTTTGTAAGACTTGAATAGGTTCAAGGTAGAATTGTGAGGAGCGCGACAACTCGGTGAAAGACATTTGGGTGACGACGACTGGGTGTCCGGCAATTGGGAGATTTTTAAAATGGGGTGAGCGACAATTGGGTGACAATGAAACCGACAGATCATAAATTGGGTGAAATGTCCTTCACCCATCCGACAGAGCGTCAATTGTGTGAAATGTTTTTCACCCAGTTGTTGTCGTAGACCCAGCAAAATTGAGCTGTATAATGTCTTCTTGAAGGTGGTTTTAGTATTTACCATATTGGCAAACTCATGTTTGACTCAGTGGAAAACGTACATTTGTTCTCATGTCTAATTTGAGCCCTTTATATACAAGTTAAGATACACGTTTAACTAAACTAATACACTATAATGTTACGTAATCCGTGTACGATAATCCCAAAGTATTTTCTTTTCACTTTCCCTTGAGCCGCGGTAAGTGACCACCTCACCTCCTTCAAGTATATAGAAATGTAATTAAATTAAAAAGTCGCTGATAATATCTGCGATAAATTTGACGCGAACATTTTCTTTAACCATCTTTCGATATAAATTTTTCTCTTTCTACGCACGCTGCGGCCCCGCACTTGTCAAATATCCGACATAAACTTGAAAATTACCAACCTTAAGCTTGTTCAGTTTTTTTTCAATTACCCATCAGATCAGAGACGCCGATGTTACGTAACCCCTAAACGTGACCCCTGATCGAATCGAACGGCGGGCTAGATATTTTTTTTCTTCTTTCCTATAAACATTAAATTGAATCGAACTTAAAAAAATATATACAAGCTATAGTTTCTCTACATGTCTACCCATCGTGGTGTGGCAGCCTCTCAATCTACAAAAACCCATCGTTTGTTATTTTAACATTTGTAGTCTATATCCAGTTTCATCCTTCAAGAACGGGGCTCTAGTCTCTCGTTGTCAAATATGTATTTGGCTGAATTAAAATGACACGTAACAGAAAACGTGTTTCATTTATTTTTTTTCATACGCTTTAAGCAATCTTTAAGCAATATTGCTGCTGCTGCTATAGTAGCTTCTTGATTTGAACGTTTCCTTATAGAACCCAACGGGCAATAACGTGGCGTGGGTTATTTAATTTAGTAATTTTTTTATGTATATATACAGAGTGTTTCTGATAAGTCTGCCATAAATTAATGGGGATGTTTTTGAGTCGAAAATATAACTTCTATCTCCATTTTGTTTGTCCTAAGGGACACTGTTTTCAAGTTAAGATTGGATGGAGTATTTTACGTATTGCCCCTTAAATTTAATTAAGAAACTGTTTTTGACAAGAACAGCCCTTAATATATGGCAGACTTCTCAGTAACACCCTGTATTGCCTCTTTAGGATCTAATGCGTTTCGGTTTTTCACGCCAGGTTTAAAACAAATCATCGAATGATTTGTTTGATAGGAAATTTCCAACCCACAGGGTAAAACCCCCTTGGTTATTTAGAGCTGGTATTTAAAGCGATAAAAAAATAAAATTGATTAGAGATGTATTGCATGCAATTCATTTCAAGTTTGATGTTTTCTCGTCTGGTAATGAATGTCGATGCAATTGATGATATTTTGAGTTATGGTTTTGATAGTACGGCAAACTGCGACTGGAACTTCTTCCATTTTTTTCTGTACAGGTTTGTTAAGTTCGATAGCGAGACCAGCTCGATGCGTCACGTCGGTATTTAATATTTTTCCCCAGATTTATAGCGATTTGATTATGATATGCACGTTTGGTTAGTTTAAGGGGGCGAATAAAGCTTAAAAAGCTTTTAGCTATTCATTTATATAATTATAATCTCCGGGGTGTGGTCCGCGGGCTTGCTTTTTGGTCTGCAGATCTGAACAAGTTTTTCGATAAAACGGATTATTTTTGGTAGTATTACCGAATTACTCTCTCAAATTGCTATTATAATATTATTCGATCAAGGACAGTAAGGGGTACCTCACCGAAAATGAAACTGCCTAATTATTTCACCCCTTTTTTCCCATGCAGACAACCATGCAGGACCTGTTTTAAAAATAATATGCATACCTACCTACCCATCGATTTTATTTTAATTTGACAACATCCTGGTGAAGTTGCATTATTTCTATGCCAAATGAGTAACCCTATACTCTTTGTAAGTTTGGGTCTACCTTAGGGCCTATTGCTACCCATGCGAGAAAAAAAATATAGTATAGACTGTTGCGCCACCTTCAGTGTAAAGTTTTCTTCTCTAAACCGTCCCGGAAAAGTATAGAGGTATGGCCTACTGTTATTTCCCTTCCTGCAACCGAAATTTTGTTACGAGTACTGATTGAGACTGTGTCGCAGTAGGCGATTATAGTTTCTTTTTCCGGGAATACGCCGCTAGGAGACGCCTCTCTCTCTATGAAGGTAGCGTGTTCTTAACCCAACCCATATACTTATTTATAATATTATAAGGTTATTGTAACGGGTATTTTAACATTGCATACGCAAACATTTTTTTATTATTTTTTATTTTACTAAAATATTGTTATATATATTTCAGGCTCCAAAAATTATCAATTTAACGTAAAGAAAAACCGGTTTTTTATTATATTTTTCGTAAGTTTAAATAACGATATTGATATAGTTCGGCAAACGCCGGTTCCCTAATATCTTTGGTGAATATTTACTTTATTCACTTTTCCTCTCGAAGATATACTTTCTGATACCTTTTAATAGCCGATCATAGATCAGGTTGGTGCGGCGTTTTTAGAAAGTGAAATACCAGTTTTTAAAAATATATATTCTATATTCAGTACGCGCCTAAACTTTAAATGTATCATACGCAAACATACATTATATTATTATTTAAAAAAATATATATATTCGACTATAATATCGCCCCAAGTCTTAACACCCTAACCTAGAGTTTGTTTGCTTTTCCCATGCCTGCATGCAAAGTAACTTTCTCTGAGAAAAACTTTTACAATTTATGGAATATATCGGGGCTGATTTCTTTCACCCTCTTCAAATATCTACTCTATCTGTAGAGCACTGGCATTTCGTGTTAAATACCCATAGACCTTAATGTAGTCAAAGACAGGGAGGTGCTATTATTCTGTTGCTCTATAATAACCCTTTTCAACGTTCATGAAATTCCTAACCTCCCCTAGTGCCCGAGAAATATTAAGCAAAAAAATAAAAAGCATTCCAGACGTAGAAGATATTTCTATCACATAGTTTAGAAATAAATTCTTTTTAAAGCATTTTCTTCTTCTAATGCACCTATATGGTATCGCCGTGGTAATTCGTGCCCTTCTTTTTCTATAAATTCCTTAAAAAAGCCCAAAATTATTGCCATGTCGACTAGATGTTATCATTTTTTTAAATGTTTAGTGTATAAGAATGTAGTGAAAAAGCGTGATTTTGGGTTTTTTCATTCTGTATTCGGTTTGGTGCGAGGAACGGGTTAGACCTGACTGTTTTTTTTTCTTTTCTTAATTTTTGTTAATTCGTTATTTGTTTAAATTAAGTTTGTATAAGACGAGTGTGTACTGGCTTCATCAGTTATCATAAACTTCGTGTTCTTTTTACACAATTTCCTTGTGAAAAGATATAATTTTGATATCGAAATTTTTATTTTTTTCCCCCCCGGCTGGTTTTGTTTGTTTTCAACGGGGAGTTTTAAACCCGTTTATGCTCTCAAGATTGAACCGACCCGAACTAGCGCGCGGGGTCGTGCGAAAAATTAACAATTTTTTATTTACCTTTGAGTATAGCGGAATTTAATATATATATTTTTTTCTTTTTGGCAGAAGAATGTTTAGTTATGATACGTCTAATTAAAAAAAAATTAAAATCGTGTTTTTATGTTAAAAGAATTTAGTACAAAATTGATATAATCCTTAAGATTATGTACCTAGTGGTACCAAAAACATGCCCTCATTTTTTTTATTTACTTCATGTGTATATAGTAGTAGGTATTTAATGGGGGTTTTTGAACATTTTCCAGAAGCTAAACTGGCCAGGTATTTTCACAAAATTAGTTTTCTTGAAAGCATTTATTTTTGTCAATGTTTGCGAGATAAATGAGCATAGAGATGACGCTATTTTTCTTTTTTAAATATTCGCAGTTTCGCGCGCGAATTCTTCAACATCGTCTCGTGTTGTTAACGAGAGGTTGGATACTTCGTGGAATTAATTATCCTTCTTACTTTTAAAGAATTATCTCGGGTATTACAATATATTTGTTTAGAAATGGAAAGTGTTCAACACCACGTGTTTTTTTGAGCTCCGTGGATGAAGAGGCGCCGATCCAGCAGCTTCTGGATATTTCTCGAGAAGTCGGGAATTTGAGGCAGCGTAAAATATGCGACTTAAAAATTTAGTACCGTTAGGTGGCGCTTCTTAAGCTAGATATCTATCTATTTGGTAGAGAAAAGTCGTCCCCTTTTAATATAGATAGAGCTGGCAAAACTAAATGGGCCGTGCGAGACGAGTTTCTCATTTGATTCCCTTCAAAAATCCACTAGCTCTCTCCTTCTCTCTCTCTCCCCCCCTCCCTCCACTCTTCTTTTCATCTCTTCAAAGTTTCCTTAAGCCTAAATCTTAAGGAGAGGGAGAAGAAAAAAAATCTCAACATGAGCCAGAGTATCTTTTTCTCAAAGTAGACCGGCGCTCGAATGCCGCGTATTAATTGAAAAAAATTCATGTACCAATGTATACTTTCATAGTTCATCACCTGTTACAATGCGATATGAATTAGGAAACCCTACCTTAGCCTTGGTTTTAGTAACGAGTATGGTAGATTCGAAACGATTTGATGCGCAAGTAGCTGGCGGTGCGGTGTTCTTTTTGTCATATTGAAACTCGTACGAAGCGGCTTAAGCGATTTAGATTTCTTCACCCGCTTGATCTCACAAAGATTTAACTGTTTTATCGTTTATAAAATTTAGAGTATCTTCAGGGGCCATTGATATTCTCGGTTAATTAATATACGCACATTAAGTTTGTGGATAATAAGGGTTCGTATGGGACCTGGATAAGTCAGGGATTTAAAGTTTCGTCCCAGGGATTTTCAATATAAAAGTTTCGCCCGAACCCTGAAAATTTTGGAATTCGTAATCTATTGTTTGGGTTCAAGTTCGCATGAAAATTGTTGTAATCGTTAATTTGCATATTTGAATAATTATCTTAACATGTTTTACGTATATCACTATATAGTATTTTAAAGACGTTCATTCAGGTTTGTTGTATTTTTTTATCGCGTTACAAGCATCTTGTAAATTTCCTAGTAAGAAGAATCATTAGTAAACTTTAATAGTACGTTTCAGGTTCAATACCACGAGTATATACATCGGATATCAGAGTTGTATCTTTTTTATTCCCATTCTTTACCGATCTATTCATCGGGAATATATATAAAAACAAAAATTATATATCGTATGGTACAATGCGAATTTTGTATTACTTGTCTATCATAAAATCCGTCAAGCGTATTTAAAAGGAGGTACCAGCGCGCCTCAGTCGATTCATTCTTAAAAATTACCAAGTACGACTTCCGGACCCAAAGTATATTTCTTCAATTCAATGACGTTTTTGTTTACTTCGCCACGGGAAAGATTCCGGTCAGCGAGCCACGGACGATCGAAAAAACAAAATACTATTTTCTTATCTATTTAAACTAAACCAAACCCACTTTTATAAAATTTTAAAAATTAAGAAAAAAAGATCTTTTTGGGACTTGTTCGCATGAATCGAAATAATTTAACCTTCAAAGTGAGAGTCTGTCTGTCTAGCCTAGGGTAAAATGGTTTCTTTAGATCCACGTGGGGTGGGCCAATACTTTGTGCATGCTTATAATTGTCTGCTACCACAATCATTATCGTGACGTCACACCCTTTCTATCTCTTACCTCGGTTTTGGCGCCCATATTGGAAATCGTTACTAATATTGACGTCACGTCCCCCTAGCTCCTCCCCTCTCAGCACCACTCTATTGAAACGTTCTTCGGAGTTAGCAGCCTGAAATAGACCAATATATAAAATAGGGTCGAAGGGGGTATGACTATAGGTAGGTACATCCGGTTTGAAAGCGTGCAGGTTTCTATTGCACCGGAAATTGTATTTTGTATATTGGTCTATAGAAAGCTTCCATCTTGTCCTTTTTGAGAAAAACGAGACGAGTATTGCTTTAAAATAATTTTCTTTCGAACGATGATTTTAATTAATAATTATCATATTTGAAAAAGGCTTAAATTAAAGATTATAACTGTGAAAAGAAAAAATTATAAAATATGAAAATTCAATGACCGCTTTATCAAGGTTGTTACAAGCTGACAGCTTGTTAATGATCACATCTTTTGATAATTAGCGAAATTAACATGTTTCGAATTATAAAGCAACACCCGTTTGCTGCGTTTCATTTATGTGGGGGTGTTTCTTTTAATATTTCAGAAGAATATTTTTTCTTTATCGTGTTATATAACAACGAACTACCCACCTTTCCATCCGTCCCCCTGGCTTCCCTAAGACTTCTTGCACTGAAACTTTGTATCAGATCAGTACAACGTACCTAGCCAAGAGCGTTTAAAATTACACGTTGTATCATTTGTTCGTTACGCTGTTTTGACCTTTATTATTAACTAAAGAAGACAGAGGTTCTTGGCCAGGAAAAGAGAACCAATCTGTCTAAAAACTTATATACTTAACGTGTTTTAAACTTCCCAAGTTCATAACGCATATCAAGGCTATATATGATACAAAAAAATGAAAATTAAAAAAAAAATGCAGGGGAGCGAGGTGAAAAAGGGCATCTTTCTTAAAACTTGATGGATAATATCCTCTTAAAACTATAAAAACTAGTTAATTAATAAGCCTTTTATTAATTCAGATGCCTGAAGTCATTTTTTTCCTTCTTATAGCGTAGGATGAAATGTTTTTTTTTAACTTACATTTGTTTAAAGCAAATTTTAACGCTTTTTCTAAGATTTGGCCAAAAGGTATGGTACAGTACTTACATACATGCCTACCTTACTGTCATTTTTTATTGCCTTCCCCTCCAAAAAAACCGTTTAATATACCGTAATATATAATAAAAATGGCGGCGAATACCCCCTCAAATCTCGTAGCATTAAAATTATACTAGTAGCGTGGATTTTTTTTTTTCAGCCCTTTTCTTTTAAGGGTAAAATCAAGGAAACTGATGGTTTAGGGCACCAAAAGGTGAGGGATTAAAATAAAAACGGAGGGTTGCCCCCCCCTAGCGGAAAAATTGCGTGACCGAGAAGCATCAAAGGAGCATTTCGCGCGTTTTTGTTGCGCCACACCATCCCTGCACCACCTAGAAAAAAAATAACATAGACCAATGCTTTCGTTTAATAGAGCAGCGCCAATGGAAAGTACATATATTTATGTATAAGCGGTTGGCAGCCGCTTAACAGCGCTAGAAGGTAGAACGTAGAGAAAAAAAATCTCTTTTTAGGGGGAATAGTTTGCTCTGATAAAGTGCCGATCGTCACGACACCTATCGTTTGAAGGGCTCGCTAGTGTCTTTTAATTTCAGCAACGTTATTCATCAAGTATCCGAAAGAGACAATGAAGGGGGTACTTTGCCGCACCGCTTTTGTTTTTTCTTTTTTTTTTATTAGAGGTTTATATATTATTTTATCCCCCCCCCCCACCTCTGACCTCTCCCTATACCCAACCTGGACAAGGGGTACGTCACTGCACTTTTCATCTCGTGCTGAAAGATTGCTTCGATAGTGGTCAAAGATTTTCCAGTAGAAAGCTTGGGTGATACGTCACATCCTTACCAAGATTTTGGCAGCCATATTGGTGGTGGGGTTACGTTTAAAATTCTTTGCAAAATCCTTGGAAATGTCAAAGATTTTCCATTACAAAGCTTGGTGGATACGTCACACCCTTACCACGGTTTTGGCAGCCATATCGGTGGTGGGTTTCGATTAAAATATTTGGAAATTTCTCTCAGTTAAACTTCTTGCAAATTTTACCGAAGCCGGTGACGGTCTCCGAAGTGTTGCACCCCACGTTCCTGATCCCTAAACCTTAACCCTTACCGGTTGGGTGAGGGGGGGGGGTTTCAACTTTTTTGAGTATCGGACTAATCAGAAATCATTACCAGGGGTGATTTATGAAGCCGTCGGCAACCCCTAATTTGAAGGATTCGCCGAACTATGCCCTAATTAGAGAGACTTAAATGATTAATTTCGTTAGGAACCTAGGCTGCCAACGAAACTTCGAACGTCCTTCTATCCGAAGAAGGAGTATACATGTTTTGGGCATATATACCTATATATATTTGGTGAAACCATCTGTTATGTAAAGAGCGCCAAGGTACCTTGGAAAAATTTCCCTATTAAATATATTGTGTTAAAAAAAATTGCCCGCATGCCGACCCAGCAACGTTTTATGTTTATGGTCACAAGAAGCGCTCGAGTGTGACAAATAGTTATTGCTGCATGCCTGGAAATATTGCACCCCTTCGAAATATTGGATTATTTTGTTTTTTAGCCCCCATTAACAATGCGACCCTATTTTTCTAGTGCAAATTAAGTTTTTTTTTTGGTGGGCTTGGTTTAAGGTAAAGAGAAATTTATTGATGTTGAGAGAGAGAGAAAGGTTTCGATATAGCTTTCTGACACGCAATTTTGCTACCTCTACTATAAACTAAAATTGGTCTAAAACATGATATAATCTCCGGTATATACTAACAAAATAAAAAAAGCTTTGATAAGTATGACCTGACTTAATTTGATTATTGATTGAAAAATGGGTACCTAATAGTCTAGCGTCGCGGCAGACATGAAATCTTCCAAGTTCGAAGCGAGATAATTTTTCTATTACTGCTGTGCATCGGATGAAACATTTCTACAGGGGCCCCCGTATTAACCAGTGCAAATTTACAACCCCTATAAGTCGGCTTTCCCTCTATGCAAGAGCCCGGTATTTTTGAAAATAGACCATCCCATTAAATACCAAAACACAGGGCGCGAGGTCGCCCTGTTAGGTTATTTCCCTCGCGTTAAGAGGCAACACCAGATGGAACCCGAGTTCACCGTCGCGCTGCCTTCTAGCGGCAGGGGGATCTCCCCGCCCCTGTGGTGTTTGCTACTCTTCTGGAATAAATGGAATTGGATATTTTTGTGGTCGAACGTTAGGCCTATTCCTGTTTATGAAGTAGAGCACGCTTGCCATATCCAATTAAAAAGAATGCAAGCTTATTTCAACATACCAACCATGTATGACATATATTATTTATAAACTGTTTACGTTTTTCCCATACCCACGGTACTAGCTACGTACAAGGCAAAGGCATTAATAGCAAATTTTTCGATTCAAAATCGATAACCCTAGGGGGCGCGCGATATCGAGTTTCGTTGAGCGCCTAAATGAGCCGTTAGCTAATAGCAAAAAGAAGAAAAAAAACCTCCACGATCAAATATTTGTGGATGACGAAATAAGGGGGATGGATCTTGGTGGGGTAAGTGGTATAGAATATCCCAGTTTTTTTCCTACTTAATCGGGGTTATAGGACGATGAGAATTAGTCTCGTCTCATTAAGTATCCCCCCCCCGGTTAACTCCCCACCCCGTTTCCCAGAAGAAATTCATCAATAGATTCATTAACGATTAGTTAACGGGCTTCAACTCAATAATGAGCGCCTAGAGACTGTAGCCGCGTTCAGTTCTGTACTCCTCCCTCTATACTGTAAGATCATCGCTAGACTCTAAACGTAGAAAAATCTACCACCCTACTAAAGTTACTTAAAGTATACTCGTGGAGTTACAAGAGAGATGGTTCGGGAAAAGCTATTCCGTAAACAAGTATAGATTCCATTTTTGTCCTTCGTGAAAGGTCTGAATATTTTTTCAAATTTTTCCAATTGAAATTAGGCTTAACACATTCAATATAACCAACTTACACGTAGACGTACACGTCAAATTCTTAAACCATCTCTTATCGAGATCGTGTGGTTCCAGCAACACTCTCTTACTTTCTTTCTAACCTTCCCAAACCATTTTAATCAAAGAACCCCATGTCTAACGTCATGAGTTAAAAGGGTATATATGGGGGGAAGGGAAGGTCGTAATGGGGTCCCCCCCTGCCTTAGTTTCTATATACTTAATATAAAGAAGGGGCAGAGGACTTTCTTTTGACCCTATATATGACACTAAGGAGTTATATAAAGGAGTTCTTGATCTGTTCTCTTAGTTGCGCGACGTTTGTTCCGGAATTCCCAATGAATAAAGAAATAACTTGTAAAGAGGCGAATACCCCTTAGAGGGAAATTGTTAAGGATGGTTAATTCTACCTTATTAAAGGGACGTTCGCGAATAGGGCAGAGTAAAGGGGGTCATTTCTTTAATAATAGGGTTGCAATACGTCTCATTACGCTAGGGACATTTTCGACTCTCGTTTTTATTAGCTGTGCAGTGAACTAGCCGCTAGATCTTAGCTAATTTCTTCTTCTTTCTTTCTTGATAACTGCACTTTCTCTCTCTCTCTCCCCTAGCCCTATTTTCCTCATTTTCTTTTACTGCTAATATCTAAAAGATATACTTTACTTTTCTTGATCCCTTATATAGTTTACCCCTCTTGTTTTTCTTCGTTTCGGGGGCAGACCTTACCCTGATCTTAAAAGGGCGCAAAAAATGGGAGGAGGTTGTTGTCTTATCGTTGTTAATGAGTTTTGCAGGCTTGTTATACTCTTTCGGGAATGCTACCAAGAAGAAGAAAAAAAATTGGGCGCAAAACTTGACTCAAAGTATTTTTTGTTTGATGTTGGAAATATTTCTTTTTTCTTCTCTCTCTCAAACTCCTGATGAGTATGGTAGATTTTTAAAAATTTTCTCTCCTTGAACCCATGCAGCTCGTGTTAAAGTTGATATTATTTAGTCATTTGGGTATTTTTTTATTTTTTACAGGAGGGGTGGGGGTGTAATGTATTTTTTTTTTTTGGTAATTTTGGGAGCTGATTTGCCTCATTTTTTCAGACGTTAATAGTAACTTAAAAGCGTGAGCGTAAATATGTTTTAACGTTTAAATACATTTAAGCTAAGACCAAATTCATTCCTTATATGGAGGGATAATTTACTGTATGTAATAACTAATTACTATTTCTTAATGCGTTTTTTAGTTTTTATTTTTGTATTTTTCTTTGGGGTGGGGGTTACGGGTTAATTTTTTCGATATATGATTTTGAAAATGGTTTTTTATATTTTTCAAATTTGTAAAATTATTTACTTTATTATTATTAAGGGCAAATATTGAAGCTATAATTAAGATCGAAAAATATAGATGAATATATAGTTTTGTTTGAACTGCGGGGAAAGTTAAAAAAAACCATTAGCTTATCATTAACTTCTATTTCGATACAGCTATAAAAATATTAAAGTTATGGTTTATAAATAATCGTACCTTTTATACAGGGTGTTTCAAAAAGGGGAGTATAAGACTGAGCAAGTACAAGGATTCTAAAATTATAACTTCTATTGCACTTTTCCCATCATTTACAAGCTATGATTGAAGTGTTTTAGAAACGTAATTAAAAACTGTGCTAATTTAATTAAGGAGTCATCCATTTTCGACTTTCCATAGAACCCCCTGTGCTACGGTCCAACCACCCACCATTTTTCCAGCACCCTGTATTTCCTATTTTTACCTGGAATAAAATTCATTGGGGTTATGTTAATCTTTAATTATCATCTCCTATACACGCGATCCAATCGAATTTTATACATCTACACTTTTTATTGGATGGCGGTTAGACACACGCGAACCTTCGTCATTGCACAATACATTTTCAAAATGTAAATTGTATAGTAAAACAGCTGTTAATATATTGAACGACAAAATAATATCTGTTCCTTCATTAACATTAACCAATAATAATTGTTCTTATTATTATCAATATGTTATATGGGTCGAATCAGATGGGAATAGCAGTACGAATAAAGCTAGGCGTAGTGTTATCCCTATGTTTAGGTGAAGGGTTGCTTGGTACACGTTGAAATTTCAACTTGTCTGATTGTTAAAATAGATGAAAACATTTATTATTAGGCTTCCTTCTTTCTTTATTTTTCGAATTTTTCAATACATATAGATATGTTTTGCATCAGTAGGCTCGTAATCAATGAAACGTTCACCATCCGTTTTTAGTCTATCAGCTATATTTGTTGCAAAAACTCTTCCTTTTTCCGTTTTAATTTCCGACTAAATTAAAAAAAAAACGGATATCTTATAAATTTTCCAAAAATGGAATTTTCTTAAAAAAAAAAAAAAAAATCTGCAAGGGATATTTTTTAATCACACTACTCTCTTGACATATTTATTTCAAATAATTTTAGTTTTGTATCCAATCAAATTTATATTTACTCTAAAAGTTTATTATAATGTTACAAAAATATATTTATCCGTATTGGATGAACTAATTCCTTTTAAAGTTTATGTTGAATATTTAACCGTAATTTAAAAATTCAAAAATATGCAAATTATGTAAAAGCAAAATACAAAACAATTAAGTAAGGGTTCGTGACATGTTATGATAAAGTAGGCCTAGAGCACGTACACTTTCAATATCGTGGGTTGATTTTCTCTAAATTACGAAATCAAAAACGAGATAATTTGATTAAAACAGCATGTACAGTTTAAAATTTACCCATACAAAATTGAGCTAAAAACTGCAGTTTTTAACAATTTAAACGATTTTATTTTTATTTAAAACGATACTTACATGTATCCTCTTCCCTTTATAAAATTTAGAAATAGTTGAAACGGAAATCAAGATGGGTAATTATCAAGGCCATACGATTAATTGTCAATTCATTCCCATCTCCCTTTTATAAATGAAGACACGAATATTTTTGTTTTCCTTAATTAGCCAGCCACATCATCGCCCCAACTACAACGAAAAAAAAAACCCAAAAACCAAAAAACACGGTAGCCGTTATTATTAAAATCTTATTAATAATGGGCGGAAATTATAAAATTATATTAATCCCCTTAAGCTTAGCCAATGGGTATAAAATATCGAATATTTAATTCTTTTTTAATATCAAATGATTACGTCATCATCATCATCATAGTTTAATATAATAGAAAAAATATATATTTCTTATTTTTAAGTATCCATCACAAGGATCAAAAAAATAAAAAGAAATATAGATGAATCCTGGATGACAGGAAATGGTTTGAAACACGTTTTAAAAATCAAAAAAAAAATCCAAAAAAAAAATATAAAAAGATTTAAACGTTTCGAATATGAATGGTATTGAAGCGCTCTCTCGGTGTGATAAACTTTAAGATGAGAAAGAATAGTTCAAGGTGCAAATGTTATTACGATCTTCTCCCCCTCCTCCCCTATCAAACTATTCAAGGAATAATGGCAGTTTTTGGATGGAGATCGAGGTTTTTGGCTATAACACAAAGAAAAGAAATAGTACTTTTTAGATTCTCAATTTTCTCGCGCCTCTAAATGGCATCTTCGACACGGTGATTTAAAAGATGATTTAAAGAAAAAGATAAGAACTAAAAAACGATCAAGATCCCCTTTTTATATAAGAATATTTACCTCAAATGTTCGCCTCCTCCGCCTCCGCGTCAGGCGTCAAGGAGAAAGCGTGTTTGGCCATGGGTTAGCTGAAATAAAAAAAAAAGAAAAATACATTATTGACAGTCAACCCGCAGGAAATGACCAAGACTTTTGATGTGTGAAAAGAAAACTTATCTTCTATTCCATACTCCTCCTACTTTTGACTATAAAGTATTCGCATACACCTTGGTAATACGGTAGAAGCCATTATATACTGGGAGAGGTTAAACACAATCACCGCTTAATTGTGAAATTTATGCCAAGTAATTTTCTTGGAACGAAAACAAACGTTCCTTTAAATTGTAATATTACTCCATGGTAACAGATTGCTTGTAGTCAATTTAAAACGGCATTATTTCTTTAGTAACTCTGGCACTCTCTGGTGAATATCCGACCCCTCTAGCTAGCCTACCACCTACAACTCAACTCAACGTTTCCTTCATTCATTGGTAATCCACGATTATACGAATTCGAAATCTTCGAAATGTTCTTATATATATGTATAAATAAGACGATCATTTTGGTGAATAAACCGAGCGTCATATCTTATTCTAAACCTCCCCTGGCTCAACTCACTTTGATCCCTCTCAAGTGATGGAATCATGGTGGAACGTTTTAGGAGGGGGATGGGGGCAAAAAGAGTGGGTGTATGTATTGCCTAATGATTCCGGCCGACGCGGTTTTAAGCGTTTTCTTATATAAAATAGCTGGGCCATGAAACTGGGCCTTTTTTTTTTATTCTCCGACACAACCACCACAATGCAAGATACAGTTTCTTCATCCTCCATTTCTTTTCATCAAAAGCGAAAAGAGAATGGAATAATGTTATGAAGAAGAAGAGGGTGTAAAAGGGGGTTACGTCATGCACCCATCACGCCCCAAGAACCACAGACATTTTTTTTTTATTTTTGACGCGACGACGCTCAAAAATTTGTGCGACTCTTTTCTTTCTTTTACGTTATACGTTTCTTTGATCTTTTGTTGGGATGGAGTTCGACGTTTCTTGTTCGCTCCAATGATGATGTTTGGTGGCTAAACTGAACGTTTCTCAGTCATGTTTCCAAGAAAAATACAATTGCGGCTTGTGTCTAGTCATCCTTTTAATCAGCTTTCCCCCCTCTTTTTCTTCAATCGACTTGATTAGTCGTTGCACGCTATTGTAACTCTATACAGGCATTTACGTTGTTATTCAAAGCATTTGTTGGTTGTCCGGCGTGTTGTCGCGTTCTAGCTTGCTTCCTATTCAAGAAAAGTGTCTTAATTCTTTCTTCCGTAGTTATTGGTTAGGCCTAAACATTCCTCTGTTTACTTGGGCATTGTTTATATGCCATAGTAGGGACTTCTACTTCAGTTTAAGACGGGGTTTAGTCACGTGAAATTATCTAAGCACGTGGATATTCAAAAATTAATTAGGCTTAACGAAAATTTTAATTTATGCGCGAGTGTCCGTTGCGATTGCCGCTTTTTAATCATTATAATGTATTCCAAAGTTATCATTTGCAAAATCCGAAATTGGTCAAATGATATTTAACACTTTGCCATGCCATGCACCAACAATGATACATTTTTCTTTTTTAAGCTTTGGTTTGAACGGAAATCGCCTATTGCGGATGTTCGTCCTATATTTTGGGTGCCTCTCTGAATCTTAATTGATTTTTTTGCATTTTTTTTTTATTTTTTAATAAAAGAAGGGGTGAATGTATAGTGTTTAAATTTATCTGCCAGTTGAAAACTAGAAATAGAAATAGATTAAAAAAAAAAGAAACACCAAGGAAAATTATTTATAAAATTTTATTTCAATTCAAAATTGAAAGGGGAGGAGATGAAAATTTAAATAATTCCATCACCCAAATTTTGGGGTAATTACCTTAGACTCGTGTTATTCAAGCGCCCTTCAAATTTAGACACAAGATGTCTAAGTGAGTGTTGATGATATAATTTTTTGAAGAAGAACAGACGATTACGTAATGTCTGAATCAGAATAGTTTATTCCTTTTCTAGTTTTGTGAAGTGCAGATACAGATAGATAGTTTACACACTTGGAGGATTCATACCACTTACACCAGGAGGCCGGGCTACCTGGAGGACATACTATAAACCTTCTGCTTTTGTTCTCCAAGTAGCCTGCATGGCCTCCATGCATGAGTAAACCTGAAACTGCAGGTAGACAGTGTTAAAATCAAATCAAAATCTTCGTAGTTTCACGTTATGAACACCGGGCTCGCCATTCATATATTTGCGTGTTCAAAGTTGTAAAATTCTCACTCTATTTTACGCTTCTACGCACGATGAAGAAGTATTTTTTCTTTTTCTTTATGTTTCAGTTGTCTTTTACCTTTTCAATAATATTAACGTAATCATAATGATCGGGGTTTGAAAAAATTGTCGCCGCGCGTCGATGAGAGAGATATTTCGCCGCCAATTTCACTGTCTTGTCGACCAATGATTGTCGTTAACGCGTGCGCCTGAGCCTTCCTTCATTAATAGTACATACTTCAATCGTCATTGACCCGAGACAAATTCCTTCATTTTTCTTCTTATTATTCTTCGATTCCCATTCCATTCTTTTGTTGTAAATTATTCGATCGAGACAAGAGGCGTCAATGCATTATGCTAATATTTGATTTTTTTAACTCTTAACTCTTAATTCTCCCTCCCCCCAACTCTTTGAAAGATTGGCACATGTTTAAGAACGAGAAAGAAAGAATTATAGTTTATTTAAAAGGAATAAAATTATGGGAATAAAAAAACGCCATCCACGTAGATACCTTTATATGAATGTATTATGAATTCTAAATGTTTGTGTGTTTGTTTATCTAAATTGTTTTGGATGGGTAATGGGTAATGGGGGTGGGAAGCGATACTAACCTTGGTGCTTGCCCATGTAGAAAGTTTACGTTTTCCATAATCTCTCATATTCACCCGGAGTTGACAAAGAGGGTAATATTGAGGTGGAGGAATACGTAATGTTTCATCTCATAGATGAAGAAATAGTGTTTGTCAAGTACAACTTTGTCTACTATAAGCAGGGTTGAAGTTAAGGAACTGTAAGAGAGAATTAGATGTAAGGATAGTTCCAGTTTCCCTTTGAAGAGTGGTGATGACGTCGTCTAATCTTGGGAGGAAACGCGTCTAGGTTCATCCTGTCTGGGATCTATATACCCCTAACTTTGCTACTCTCTTCTATCTCCAGAAACCTCCTACACTACTACTACTATAATCTGTTCTTCCGCGCTGTAACGGAATTAAGAAAACATTTACCAGAGACTTTAAGAACAATTAACTCCCCTCCTTCAGGCTGCCGGTTAACAGTAGTCGAAAGAAAACAAAACATCAACTCGAAAAAAAAAGTAACAAAAAAAACTGCAAAGAGAATTTAGGCCCGAGACGTATGTACGTCTGTACCTCGCGTGCGTGCAAGAGTCGGGTCGACCTTTTCAACGGCGGTAATTCCATAATGAATGATAGAGCTGTTGGCTAGTCTAGTTATGCGAAAACTATCCACGATAGTTAAGAGAGAGGACGTTTTCTCATTGCGCGGGCCGGCCCGGTACCAAGGAGATTCGAGAGCTTTAGAGACTCAACAAGTGTTTCTTAAACATTTTCCTCTTTGGTAAAAAGGGTATAGTAGCCCTTGTACGTTCGCTTTCCCGCCAAACACCGGAAGCCATGTTTAGCTCGGCGCGCGCGTAATCCCCGTTCGGGGCGGATCGCCGGCCCGCGAAACGCCACGCGCACGCGTGTTTTTCGGATAAAAATCCTTTCTCCCCCTTTCCTTGATCTCCCCGGACACTGTGTACCACCACTGAGTCTGGCCTGAGCTGGCCTCGCTCCGAGCTAAGAAAAGGAAGAGGAGAGAGAGAAAATATAGAGACGTTATAGCTAGCGGTCGAGAGTGTTACAGACGGAGCTAGCTTGGAGAAGCGACTTTTTTTAAACCGTGGACCAAAACCTAGAGAGAGAGTGTTCTTTTTTTTATCTCATCCGGAGGCGCGCGCGTGTTTTCTTCTCTCAAAACTCTCTCTGCTCTTTTCTCCTCTCCTCTCCTCTCTTTCGCATCTTTTGGGAGCTCTCTATATCTGAGGCGCTCCGTTTTCGGAGTCTTCTCCGTACGTTCGACGCGTTTAGTTTGCCGTCCGAGCTATAGGGGGACGTCCTTAAGATTTCGATCGGTATGGACCAACCCCTTTAATCAATTCGATAGGCGTTCGATTGGCTCGCGTCACTGTTTAATCGACGAATCAAAAAATAACTCCGGGATCTTAAGAAGGATGCGCCGTTAATAAGTTTCCGATATTATAAAACTGCGCGAGACTTGATTATTCCATTTCTTCACCAACCCAAATATGGTAAGCCTAACATTATTTTTTCTCCATGCACCGTATTATATCCTTTTTAAATTTTTCAATTTCTAAAGAATATTACCGAAGATAATTTAAATATTCGTACGTAACGATCATTACTTTAATTATTAACCCTTAAGAAAAATTAAATTACGATTAAAAAATAAATTTAAGCGTTTTTAACACGAGAAATATTTTTAAAAGGGGGGGGGGGAGATAACAAGATTAATGATACCTAAAGTGCACCACCCTAGGCGCCAAAGCATCTGCTTCGGTTATATTTCATTTTATAAATCATAAAAATAAAATAGTGTTCAAAAAATTTAATCGAAAATAGTCCATAAATAATTTTATCCCCCCCCCCTTTTATTATGTATATAGTTTTTTCAATAGGTATTCCCCGCGTAGATATATCTACCTGAAGAAGAGTATACATAGTATTCAATAAATTTGTATATAAAAAACGCGCGAAATATTTAAAATACAAAGAGTTTGAAATATTTTGTAACGCATGGGGGTTTGGATTTTGGCGCGTATGGCAAAGAAAAGTATATATTCCCGCCTCTATTGGATGTGGATCTCCGCTGTGAGCTATTGTTTATGATCCGCCAAATCGTGCTTTCCGTTTATGCACGGTTCCCGCGCGAATCTTCTCCCCCCCCCCTAACTTCAATATTACGTAGCGTATAGTTTTATATAAATTTCTACCCCGCTATATACATTTGCGCCCCTCTATCTTACAATAGGCACCCACGTCGTTCAAGGTCTATCTAGACTTATTTGAGTTTTACGACCATGTAGGCATGCGAGAAACACTACAGTGTACACCAAAAAACTGGCTACCTTATTAAAAAAAAAACTCTTGTTTCTTTTTTTTATAGTTTGTTAAACTAGTTTTTTTTTGTGTGTGTAGTTGTGGGATGGACTTTATTTCTCTTTTTGTCAAGATGATATAGATATAGAAAACCCGTTAACATTGTTTTTAAGTTATAGGTAGAAATTATGTTCTCGTTCAAGCTTAATTAAGCATTAATTATTTTGGAAAATTTTGATGTTTACGTTTTAGGAATAATTATTTATTGTTTATTGTTTATCGTAATTATAACCCTTTCTCGGGGCCAACATACAATGATAAATGCGGAGGAGGTTTTATCGGGTATGCCTCTACCCCTGTAGAAGTGTTCGACTATGCATACACCGGTGTTTCGATAAGAAGATGACTTCCAGGCGATATGGAGAAATATTTAACTGGCCTCGAAAAATTGTATTATAATACTTTTTGTGAAGCTTATTGTGGATCATTCGAATTTGTACAGGCAATCTTTAGAATTTGGTCATATTCATTGAACCTTATCCATAATTTAAAATAATAGGCATGGCTTAATATAAAAAATTTAAATATAATTCCTAAAATAACTGTGATTGCAGCAACCATCAAAATTTTTTCGACTTAGGCCTTGCAGGATTTTGGACAGGCGGATAATATAAAGCAGTTTAATTAGTTTGCAAAACAATACGTTTACAGGTGCAGTTGGCGAAAAGTGTACCTGTTAAACTTTATATGCTTTTAGATTGTTTTTGTCTCGTGATGTCTATCGAACGTCATAAATTCTAGCATTTTTCGATATAAGCCATGGCGCGATGCAGCTGGGAATCTAATAAGAGTTTGAACTCTTCCTCTTTGCTAAACTATAAATTAAAGCCAGCTCTTTGATTGGTTACATCTATATTGTGAGAGTTTCGTGAATTCGCGTGTTTGTCTTCGATGGTATATAGTAAACCTTTACATCCCCGAAGCTAGCTAGCTAGCTTTATACTATACAATTCTGTGAAACATATTATTAAAGGTATCACGTGGGTAGACAATGCGAAGTAGCTTACCTCTGTACATTTTAAAATGATGATAAAATTTTTAACTCGCTTTATACTATTACAATATACAACCTAGTGGTTTAGATAATTGACTGAAAGAATAAACTAACTAATAATTGGAATAGCTAAACAACCCTGCATCACCGAGGCTTAGAAGTTCTATGAAGGCAAATTTCATTTCAACACCCCTTTCCCTTGCACTTCCGGTCTCTTTTCAACCCTTTTCTCTCCCCAGACTCGTGGAATATATAGCGGGCATTCCCTAATAGCGATTAATTGGGTATATCTGAACAAATTTCAGACCGGGCTTTGGACCCCTCCGTGCATTCCAGCAAAATTCGTTTTGAAAATAAACCCCCTCTATACTCACTCTCCGTACGCTCTATCGAATTATTAGACTCAAAAGTTATACATACACTTATAGCGCGTGATTTGAGCGCAAAAATATTGTAACTTGAGATAAATTCGAATGTTGATAGTGGGTTTAAATTAATTAAAATTTTTCAATTTAATGTCAAAGTTATGAATATATTAAAATTAAGTTTCTCGAATTTAAAATTTAAAATTTGCATGTTTTGTTTATGTTTTAAAACTCAGCGGCGTTTTGCTTAACAGTATATTTTTCGATACAGAAATATGGGTAGATTCAATCATACGCCTTATAACAAAGGTTAAAGTTGAAATGGTTCAATAATTTGATTTGAGGGTCGTAGCCGCGTGTTCAATATTTTCTTAATAAATCTGAGTTACTGACTTTTTCCACTTGGGTATCAATCCATGGTCTATGCTCTTATAATTATGGGCTTTGATGACTTTACCGTTTTGTTTCCGAGATAGTGTGGTTGAGGAGCGATATATAGTAGCATTCGATTGGTTATAAACACAACGCTTCTCTCAATAGTACGTTACCCCCCACTACCCGATCTACAATTTAAATTTGCATATTTGAATACTTTCATTTATATATATATATATATAGTCTGTAGAAATCAGTTAAACTCTGCTCTCGCTCGAAGTTCGGCCCCAATTATTTGAGCCCGGCGCATATTTTCATTAGCGAACCCGGAGAAACGATTGTCTGTATGAGGGCAACACCCCGCCATCCCATTCCCCCGGCCCCCTTGCCCCTCTTGCCCCCCATTCTACCCGGTTTCGATATTAAAGAGCAACAATTTCTATATTAAAGCCGAGTTCGTTCGTCATGTGACGATTAATGAAGGAATGTTTCGACCTGAGAGAGAAATCTGGTAAGAGTTTGATTAGGGAATATCCACGCGATTGAACCCTAGAACGTATTACTTCTTTAAACGCGAATACAAATATGGAAAATCGTTTCAAAATGAGGGGGGAATTTTCCAAAACCCGTAATATTCCTATATCTCCGAAAATGACCAAATTATCTAAATTATATTTTCTCGAAATCGCTTTTAAATTTTTAATTTCTTTTTATATTTTATTTAATTATACCAAGGCATTTGTACCAAGCTAGGCTTTGATCTAAAATTCTTCTAGAATTAACCCTTTAAGAGGAAGATACAACTGGATGGCACCCCGGGTTTTTTCCCTTGAACCGCTAACAGCTTCCAAGTTTGCGATCTGCCATTTCTCCTTTGTAGTATACAATTCCGGATTGTAATGTACGTAAGGCATAGGCCTAGCTTTTTAGACAGATAATATAAGTAAAAGTCGAGGTTTGATTCGCTTCCATCTCTCTCCCTGTACGTGATGAGACATTCAAGTCTCGTACGATTCCAGATGTTTCCCGCGAGCCTTTTTATATTTTTTTTTATATTTAATAGACAATTTGACAGGTGACAAGGTATACGTGATACGAAATTGGCGGTTTTTAAAAATCAGACACGCTCGATTACGAAGAATCGAACTCTCTCTATCTAGCTATTCTATCTAGGTCTTTTCCTCCATTATGGCGACCCCATATTTAAACCCCCCAAATATTTTTATCTATTGTACTGTCTGACGTATCATTGAAGAAAATCCATTTTGTATTTACAGATAAAAACGTGAGAACGCGAGTTGGATATTTGAACTGTTTCATTATGATTAAGGAAGTGTGTTAGTTTAAAATATGATTAATTAGAATATAGACATAATACTACGTCATACAACGTCACTTGTGTGCCATAGAAAATATATTAGAAAAGGTCCTGAAATATATAGAGCTTATTCCGTGTTTTAATGTTTATTTTGAATCTAAAAATCGAACTCATGTGTTGTTGTTTGTGTCAAACGTGTTTGTTTGTGCAGAGCTTTAGTATTGACTCGCTTATTTTTACTTTTTAAATCCCTTAACACCAAAATGACTATTAAGCAACCGTTTTGACCAAATTTAGGTATTATAATTTTGAAGTCAAAACAATGTTGCATCTATTCCCCATGGGAAAAATATGTTTATATATTCGAGTCACTCGCCATTAGAAGCAGTTATACATACATGTACTCGTTCATTATTGGTATATGTATATTATGTAAAAATGTTATATTTATAGCACTATTTTAAATTGGTAGATTTGAAAAAGTCACTGTAATTATGCGTCAGAGGATTTTTGAAAAACATGTTTTGTAGATACTGCAGAATTTAAAAAAAAAATAATTATTCATAGAAATAGACTATTAAGCTAATCATACGATTAGCCTTTGGCGGCAATACCAATTTGGGTTACGTAAGAAAAATACTGTTCGAAGTTTTTAAATAATGTTAGGAAATTATTAAAAAACTCGAGTTCATTTTTCCAAAGTTATACGTATATTTCCTAAATCTGAAAGGTAAACATTTCGCCATAAGGACTGATTCTTGGAAACGATTTTTATTAAAAATAGTGTCTTCCTAATCAACCTCCACGTGTCCCGGAGGAACCTAAAACTGGGGAGAGAAAGTATATACCAAGGAATGGAGAAAGAGCAAGGGAGAAGAAACTTTTGATAACCTGACAAAAATAATCTTTTTGGTTATTATTTACTATATGATATAGGAAAATATCTTTGAACTAAGATAACGCCGGGAGAAATAGTTGCAAACTTTCTCTCCTCTTCCAACCCCCCCCCCCTCATGTATACAAACATACACCCTTCTAGTTTTAAGAGCGGGATATAGTTGACGAGGCTCCCAATTATTACTTTATAAAGAGCCTAGCTCGTGATGACATATTTCTTCTGCATTTTATTGTTTCACGACAATCCGAATATGAGAAGAATAAAGAGGAGGGTGGGGAGTGGGGCGTAGCGTGGGCACGTGCCCCCTTTTTACCGACGCGCCCCGTTCTCCGTTCTTTCTTGTAAAAGACTGCTGCTATGTGGAAGCATGCAGGGGTACGCGACGTCACTTTTATATAAAGAGCTGATTTTTGGGCAGTCAAGACTCAGGAAGCTTTGGGGCCGGAGCAGATGGCGCGTGGTTAGCTTTATTTTCAAACTATACTCGCTACACTTTCTCCCCCCCCCCTCGTCCACAACCCCCTTTTCCTATAATACGTAATAATTCAAGCCCAGTAAAGAGTAATTAGTTATGTGTGTCAGCGAGGGGCCCTTGCTCACTCTTGATGAGAGAGAGACATGGTTGAGGGTGAGGGTTGGGTGTATACGTGGGAGATTCATACCCCTTTATTTTGAGGGGGGAGAGAGTGGGTATGTACCTATGATCAAAAGTTAATTTAGTTGAAGTAACATAGGCCTTAGCATTAGAGGAAACTTTTAATTACCCCAAAAATGGCGCCGAATAACCAAGGGTTAAGGGCGCTAAACATTAGCAAAAGGCGCGAAAATTGCGGAAAAATGGCGCCAAATAACCTAACTAAGGATTAAGGGCGCTAAAATATCAGCAAAGGGCCCGAAAATTGGGCTAAAATGGCGCCAAATAACCTAACTAAGGGTTAAGGGCGCAAAAATATCAGCAAAGGGCCCGAAAAATATCAGCAAAGGGCCCGAAAAATATCAGCAAAGGGCCCGAAAAATGTGCGAAAATGGCGCCAAATACCCTAACTAAGGGTTAAAGGCGCTAAAATATCAGCAAATGGCGCGAAAATTGTGCAAAAATGGCGCCAAATAACCAAGGGTTAAGGACGCCAAACCACTATTTAATATTACTCATATCTGTACACCGACCTGCTCGACTGTTATTGTTTTTGGAAAAATGAAATCATTACTTCATTTGCTGCACTTTTGCTTACATTCTCTTTCAAATTTTTAACCCTAACCCTGATATTGCGATGAAAAATTACATCTAACTAGAGTTTTTAGTTGGAATTAGGCAGTCATTAAGGCGAGCATTCCCTGCCTAAGTTAGTTTTTCAATAGCGGGTTCTATTGTGTATGCTTATATAGCTATTTAGAAAGTTTTACGTAATCATCCTCGTATCTTGCTCGATTCTTCATTACGTTGTAGTCATTATATAATGAACATTTTTTATACCCTGATATTATATCTAAATCACGAGCTTTAATGTTAAATGTAAGGTTTTGTTCATCGTTTAGGAATAAATGAGTATTTTGAACTTTAAATAGAAATATTTTGTTTCAAGAATTTTATAAATTAGATTTATCTATATTTTTTTATTTTAATATAAAAATCTTAATTAGGATTCGGGTCATCAGTTAAGATTAAATATTTGAATGTAGAATTTTTAAGTTTCTTTGCATTATTTTATTAAATTATAGCCTGGCTAAGAATTAATAACTCGATTATAAAAATAAAAAATCTAAAAATAATAAAAAAAAAACGGGTAAAATAATAAAAATTCTTTAACGTTTCTTAATCACCACTTGCTCAATAGTTGAAAGTGATTCGCCAAAAATGCGACCGTATTTGTCGCCACCAAATGTCCAACCAACGGAAATGGGCGCCTCTTAGTCTTGAAGCTACTAAAAAAAAGGCTAATTAGAAATTAATGAGCGTTCAAACTTAAAGAAACACTGAAGATAAAAAATATTTCAGCCTGTGAGAAATAAATATGTTTTCTTAGAAAATGATAGCGGATTTTATTGTTTTTATCTCCCAAAGGAGAAGTACTATATAAAGAGGGGCCCACGTATTTTCTAAGAACGATTTTTCCTACTACACTGAATGGTTTGATGTTAACCACCGGAGTATTTTCATTTATCCCTATAATATTTAATCGAATATCTCTGAAGTTAGCCCTAAATATTAAATAAATTTTTCTATCCTTTCCGTAATGTAATGTTAAATGAAAAAGTCACAGATTTTAGGCTTAGCGTCCCATAGAAAAAGCATGGGGTTTTTGGTGATCCACTCCATCGAATAATTTAAAAACTACAAGGAAGTTACATTTCGGAATATTTTTAAATTAACAAGTAACTATTCAAGGTGTACCTTTTTAAAGTTTCATTAACAACAATTAAGTCGAAGTATGTTATTTTAATTAATTTGCAAAATATGGCAAGTTCGAGTTGGCACTCTGTTCAATATTCTCGAAGAATTTGGCGAATTCGTGAATTATTTTATATTTTAGGCTTAGTGTTCCGCTATGAATGGCGATATTTTTACGATCCAATATTTCGTGATAAAACCCGGTAATACGGTGTGAACGAGCCTTATGCCTTAGCCTTACCACTCTTAATATTACATCTTAAGAATCTTCGTAATAAAAAGCTAGACTATATATATACTTTCGTTCGTACATGGGATTGTAGACAAAAAAGAAATAGTTATTTTTATATTATTTGCGAGTCTTAGTTATTTTTTTGCCAGAAACGAGGGTGTTCTGTTTACGTTATTAATGGCGTTTTGTGCCTTTGACGGCGTTTTTGGCGAATGCTTCAATAAACCTTAATGATCTACCATTTTTTATCACTATCTATCCCTTTTTAGACCTATATACATTGGGCCTAACTATTTTTCTATTATTCTGTTAGTTGCTAATGCTACCAAAAGCTATAGAAATATTTTTTGAAGTGCCCATATTTGACCTTGTAGCCTTCAATACCTTGTTATCATTCGTTATCATACTCTCATTTGCTGCTGAGTTAAATCGTACAAATTTTGGTCAATTTCTCAAATTTTATTTTAAACTTGGGCTTTTTCCATTGGCCACTAGCTAGCTGGTACCATGGAATATATTGTATGTCCAGAAATTAATTCATGCAGAACACAGTTACAGTTGTATGACACATACAACAAACAATAATTTAGATATTTATTATACTTCAAATAATGAGCATCTGATTCGGTGTTTAGAACTTAGACATATTTCTATGGAATGGCATCTTAATAATTTTCCATCGCTTCCTTTCTTGGCGTCATAGAAACATTACTTTTAAGCGCTTATCGTCTAGTGTATGATGATGGCGTGCGGGTTCGATAGCGGTTCTACATTTCATTTAAACGTCTGCCTCCTTGGTATTTATGTATAGTACGTTTCTTTTGTCTTAAGACTTTTTAAATTTCTTTCTCTCTCTCCCGTTATTCACCGCTTCTCGTCTATAGTGAAAAATTTTATGATACGTTTGTCGTCAAAGATGACGAAGTTGTCTGGGAAGTTAAGCTATATTTACAGCCATGTTTCTGTACGATAATGTACGAGTATCGTACGTGTATATATATACAAGCGTGTTTTTGTCTCAACGTAATCGCCCGTAAAGTCATTAAACGTCAACCATTCACCCCTAATTTTTAAAATATTTTCTAAAGGGGGAAAGGAGAACTGTTTAGAAATATGGTTTCGATTATAAACAAGATGGCACGAGGATATTCTTTCAAATGTTTTGTCGCGCGTATTTGAGCGATTTAAGTCTGTGGTGTTGTTGTATTTATAAATCTATTGAGCCTGAGAATTTCGTGTTGATAGCGAGGACCAATTAGCAAAACTGCATGACCACGCTGCTAATTTGTTAAGTCTAACGAACCCTATAGAACCCGCAAATGGTGCGTTGCATTACGAACTACATTCTGCTCTGCCCCAAATGGTGGGGACACAAGGCTCCTATTTTTTTTGAACTCACGAAAACAACGTCTAGAAGTTAAGTTCTTCAGTGGTGCCAGCCACAACGTCTATATACGCCATAAAGACATCGTAGAGATACCTAGAAATGTCTATTTTTTATTTTCCTTCTTTTCCAAATGGTTTTTTGGTCCATCCAACTCATCAATCGCTTATCTGATTGCTAGAGACGTAATGACGAATGTAAGGACCAAATACCATCCTGTATATATAAAAAAAACGTAAAAGAAGACCGTACCATATCCCAGTAATTTCGGGGTCCTCTTCAATCCCCATTCCCCCTTAAAAGATGCTTATGGTCTGGTGCTATAGGAACAAGAGAGAAGATTGTTACGTCGAGGAAAGCGGCGGTGGAAAACCCCTATGCTTCTATATGCCTTTAATATTGCCAGATATTATTAGGAGCCGTTTATATGCCACCCCTCACTCTCTGGCAACGACCATAAGACTAGGTCCATCCATATAGAGGCACTGAAATCCTGATGGAGACGTCTAGGATAGGAATTTGATAGTGATAATGGTTTCACGTGATCAAAGTCCATCTGAAAGCACTTCTTGAGCTCTGTAATTTTATGCACGACGGTATACTTTTAACCTTCCTACTGTGTGTGTAGAAACCCTTTTTGACCTATCCAGGGATGGATGGCGCAACCGAAACCAAGGCCTAGGCGTTAAGACGTTTGCGAAAGCAACAAAGTAAATAATTATAACAAATTACATCACAGAGTTTAATTGAGATTCTATACCATGCAGTGGTATATATATTTTTTATCATGATCTTCTATCTTTAATATGTGTGGGTTTCATAATATCAACCCCCTTAAAAAACCATCTCAAAATGCCATTTTTTTTCCAAGAGCAAAATACCTCCCTTTTCACCCTCGCCCTCGGTCGTTTCAGGCAATTAAAAGAAAGTTAATGTTTTTTAGTATTAAGAGTTTAATTTTTTTTCTTTCCCCGTAATACGGTCCGTCTATATGCCATGCGCAGTCTTTCGTTGACGGCTATGGTGTGTGGTGTTATAGGAAAGTTGGGAACTTTTGGGAGGGATCAGCGATATTATTTCAGTTCAATTAGGTCAAGTGGGTTATTTAGTCGACGGCGTAGCTGAGGCGAGAGGCGTGCGTTGTTTCGGAACGACTCTTATATACCATTTGGTACTTGTGGAATTGGAATTGGACAGCACGCGATTTCTATGGCGCCAATCACGTGGAAACAGTTCGGGTAACGCTGATACCATAATAACATCAATGGATATGAGATAGACAACGAACCAAGGAGAAGATGCACGATGTCACATTAATAGTAAAAATAATTATCATCGTAACAGTGTTTGCCAAAGTGGTTCAGTAATTTTTGCCAAGGTCATGTCTTATCCTACAGTTTTTCTATACCATATATTGTTATTTTACTAAGCGTAAACAGCGATGTTTGTTGGAATTTCCGGAAAAGATGGTCTTGGTGCATGCGAGAGCGCGGGTGCACATTTTTCGCTGATTTATTTAATCTTAATTCAGTTAACAGGTTATTATTAGTTTTGGCGCGCTATCTGGCCGACAACGCTTTCGTTACAAAACTGCTGGAAATTAGGCTTAGCATCGTGGTATCTCTTAACTATTAGTCGAGTAGGTAGGTGGTTTAGTGCTCGTACGTGACTTTCCTTTTGATGATACCTCTGCACGTCCGGACAGTTTGCGTAACGCGAATCTCGTATAGCAGCAGCGTGTAGTATCGCTATCAAAACTTTACTACAAGCCCCCCTTCCCTTTTCGAATCATTTCTACCCCCTTTATCGTACACCAGACAATCTGAAAACATCTGTCAATATAGACATATTGTTTTAGTTATTAAAAACATTATATTTCTTTGGAATATATATTTAAAAAATAAAAATGTTGACGCCGTTTGTCGAACTCTGTGACTGTGTTTTTAGTAAGTGTTGTTCAACAGTGTAGTGGTTTATTTGATTTTATAGATGTAGATGAAAATTTTGATTTGTTATAACCTAAATATCATATTGGCAATCAGAGTAGGCTATGTAGAATTGATTCATTTCGATTGGGTGGGCTACAGTCACCCGGGACCACGTTGTTTTATATTTAAATTAAACTTTTTCATTTATAACTGATATTTTTTAATACGTTAACTATATCGACAGCGCCACCACCTGCTGCTGTATGTTAAGTATTTACGATAACATCGTTCGATTCGAATTGTATCGTGTCGTGACTGTTGCGTACGTGATCTCCTATCGGGATGTCTGATTGTGCCGAGGCCCTAAAAGCTAATGTTGTTCGTATTCCCATTTCGACAAGGCCGTACCTTATTCAGGCTTTAAGCTAGAAATTGTTGTTAACAATTTGAGTTCAATGATTATTTATTGCCTTATAGATACGCGTTTAAAGTTTTACCGCGTCATTGTCGTAAAAATTGATCTTATAAGTAATAAAAATAACAGACGAAAAATAGACCAAAATATCGCCGTCCTTATCTGTATAACTGCACATCGCGTTAAGTTTATCATATTTATTTAATGCCAGTAAGCGAGAATCTACCTATAACTTTCGTAAAATTTCCTTTCGTACGAATGATGTATGATTTGTTTAGGTTCTTAACTAATAATTATATTTTTTTTCTTTCTAGGTAAGTCGTGATTTATTTGTCTCATGAAAATTATTCAACAACAATACAATTGACTCATGGAAATCTATCTGCGCGTTGGCTGTTTACCGTTAAGGTAAGGGTTGCACCTTGGTCTACATATTTTGTACGTTCGTGAAACTAGTAATTGCAAGCGTCAATATTCTGATGACGCTCTAGCAATATGTAGTCGGTGTACATGGCTATCATTATGAGGTTTTTCGAATATGAAAACACAAACTCAGGGCTGTTTTTTAATTAAAAAACATATAATTCCCTCATAATCGCGATGAATTATTAATCAAGCCTAGGTAGAGGGGTCTACGCGTGATTTTTCGTATATTGGTAAATGCATTGTTTACTCGTGTATAAGGAATTAACGAGGGTTTTGAATTGCTCTAGAAAAAAAAAAAAGAAAATCCATTCTTAGAAATTGTTTGGCGATGAACCCTAAATTTGTTAGTGGTTAAAATAACTCGGTTCAGGGTGGTGGCCAAGTGGTTTTAACAAGTAATTACCGGGATATATGCCAGCTTCTTTTGATAATTATTTTCGCACCCTTAACTTGTTCAATTTCGATGGGTCGTGGTTTTTAGGAATAGCGACCCGTAACACCCAAAACGAAATCTGTTGACAGTATGGCTGACGTTACACTCTTGTTGTTTCGACCGAATACTTTGGGGTTGAGAGACTATGGGTATTTCGAGAGATCTTTGTTCGACTGCTTGGTTAAGTGGCCTCAGATGGCTGCTTCCGCTCAGTCAGAACGCGCCGGGGCTATACGCGATTTTTCTCTTCATTTCTTATTGCCTCTATAGTTTGTAAGTAACCCGCTTTTCTTATACGTAAAAATCCACACACTCGATAAGCGGCGCCAACAGCCTTACACCGTGTATTTTTAAACGCCTTTTTAAAGGGGTTAAGTAACGGAAGTTTGTTTCTACAACGATTTCTTTTTTTTTCCCTCTCTCTCACTCTTCCTCTTAACTCTTCCAGTTAACTTTCTCTCTTTCTGTCGTTTAAGGGGCAATGACGAGAACCGTATTCTTAAGAATTAGCCAATTTAGAGATGGAAAGAATCTAACTGCCACGCGACTGGCGCTGCCTTTATTAACGCCCTCGCCTTAGTTCAACTTATATAAGTTGATTTTTAAGAAGTAAACAGACCATGCCACAAAATGGCGGCAAAAACATTTCCAGTCTAGTGCCCGTGTGCAGTTTGTACGATGATTTTTATATTACGGTTTAAGCTGTTTACCACTTAATATTGTCACGAAAATGTTTCACGCAAGATTTGTTGACAATTGCTTGCCATGGTAGTGTAGCGTAGCGAACGGACATTGTCCAGTTCTGCAATCTTAAAGGCGTTTTAACACCTTTATTCGTGTTAGCTTGGAGGTCAATGTTTTGAAAACAGTTTCCGTGGTTCCTACCTTATTAGTCTGATTAATCGGGCCTTGGTCTACATTGAATGGATACACGAATAGGTTTTTATTATAGGCACATTTCTGGTTGGGGCTAAACAAAGGGAAACTCGAGGGAGGACGTAATAGAAAACCAATTACAAAGCGCAATATTGGTTTCTGTTTGGGGGGAATTTTTTGTTTTCACAGTAATTCGATTTTGTAAAATTAGTTTTGGGCTATGGCTCGATGTGTTAGATAAGGGCAAACCCCCGCGCGTTTTCTATACATCGAGCAACGTGTTTTGAATCATTGATTTCTAGGGGTGAAGAAAATGCGCTTCTTTTTTATATTGGCTGCCGAAATGGATAGGATTGTTGGACGCTCGGAGGGCTTGATCCCCTGACATACCCATTTTCCCCGCCACGAAACAACAACTCTTTTCGGATCTAGCAAATGGGTGAGGGGATATGTTGTTGGATTTTTTATACCTTGGCTGGCCTTCTCAATTATTCTTTGGCTGTTCGTCTTTTAATGCCTTTCGGCCTGCAGGGCTGCAGTAGTATATCGAGAAAAGGGAATGTTTCTTTCCCATTGTTTTTCTCCCCCATATATATACTATAGTTTTCGATTTTCGCCACTCTAGTAAAAACCTTTCTGGACCCTACTGGTTCCGACTGTTGTATCACCATAAGTACTAGTACCTATAGTGTTTTCTCTTTTTATTTCCCAATCCTTTCGATATTGTTTCCCCAGCTCGAAGTCGTTACGTTGTTTTTCTCTAGCTCCCCTTTTTCTTCGCCTCTCTCTCGGCAATGAGTCTAGATAGTGTATAGTAACTTCCTCAGCACATATACGGACTGGATGAACGCATTGACGGAAATTACCAGGGAATTCGGAATAGAGTGGATTCCTATAGCCCCGGTGCGCCGCGATATCGTAAAAAAGGTATTCCTTTTATTTTCCCAGATCTTTCTTTTTCCTTTCATCGCCTCCTACCACTACCACCGACCGAAGAGCTTATTGTCTATCCCTCTATCTTTCTCGCTCCCTTTTCTCTTATACGGTCCCTAGCGAAAAACACTTGACCCGGAAGGTCGCGGACTGTATTTCATTCCGAAGCTAAAACATTACCGAAGCGTTCGTTCGTTCGGAGTTGGTTCGATTTAGTCTGGGAAGTTGTACCGTTTTATGGTCGCCTTTTCCTGCCTGGAGAATTGAGTTCTTGGCGCGAAAAGAAAATGAAAAAGAGGAAAAAGATCGAATTCTCTCTCTTTTATACAACCCTAATCTAGTGGCACCAAATGTATATACCCTGGCTGGCTTCGGTGTAGATGCTGGTAGTATCCGTGTCCTCTTTTTAATTCAGTCTCTTAGGCGCGCGCCACCCGCTCTATATACGAGCGAAGAGAAGTCTACGATCGCGAGCCACCCATGTGTCGAGACGTGCTTGGCCCGTTGAAGGGTTAATTGGGCGGACAGCGCCGAGTTGCGGCACTGCTGCAACCAACCGTCTTTACCCCCATCTTCCTCTTCTTACCAGTCTGCCACTCCACTCGCTCTATATGTACGTACGTTTCTCCACATACGACGATCCTCCCCGAACTAACGTTGGTAAGACTGCTTCATCCAGTCTATTGGCTTTTCTGCCTCGATTCGGTTAGGGTTAGCTCCGAATTTGGTGCGGGGACGCCCCTAAAGGCCGTTATACGCGAGGTTCCGGTCAAGCGCTTAATCGACTCAAACCCTCGTGGCTTTAGGGACCAACCCGACCAGTCAAATTTATAAGGGATCCGCTATCAATGTATAGAGTGGTGTATAGAGATTAGAAAAGTTTTTCTCTCTCTCCCTCGTTCGTCGTTTCATATAGTAAAAGTATCAGCTCGAAGGGTGTGCAATATTTCCTAAGAGTATATGTACCACCACCTCCTGTAATCTCGAGTCGAATGATTTCGGCCGGTACTATCCCATCGTTTCTCGATATAGCTTTTTGGTCCATGGCCCTTGTCGTAAGTCAGGAACCGGGGATTGTGGGAGAAACTGTGGCGTATAACCTTTTGTTCCAGATACGACCCTAAGCCTTGGTCTTGGCAATGACCAGTTACGTCTTCCGTGGCCATGTATGGGGCTCGATACACTCGGTTCCCTCGAAGGACTACTATATTTTTTCTTCTGATCCTCGTAAAGTGTTAGAACTATTTTTCCCACCACCACCTTCCAGAATAGTATCATCCAGTCCATTTGGCCAAATGTTTCTTCGCGCCTTTTTTGGTACTGTATATCCTAGATGTTTCTGGTCTGTACTGAATGGATGGGAGCGAGGGGGGGGGGTTATTATGTCACGTTTGGGATTTGGAAACGATACCGACCGACAGGAAAGACACTCGGTGTATGTATGTTGACTTCGATGACAAATGCACAGACCTTTTACGAGAAGATAGAGGAAAACGTACCTTAGTTTGATAGAAATTCCTTCGCACCTGATGGTAGTTTATTTTTACTGTAGAAAGTTTTTTGCCATTACTCTATTGCATTGCGTGAACTTGATCCGAAGTTTTCTGGTGTTAAAATAAGATTTTAGCAGCTTAGAGTAAGAACCCAATCTCTTAAGTTTATTCCCCCTTTTACAATATTTTCCATTACGTAACGCGCCCAGTATACTTTTTAGGGTTGCTACGCTACGGGATGGGTCTGGTTACTAGAATTTACTAACGATATCTGGTCTTCGGAGACCTCGGAGTATATTAAATGTTCAGAGACTCTGTAGAGTGGTCTGATTGATCAACTAGCTGGTTAACCAGATGGCCCCCTTCGAAAAATGTCTCGCTATACCATACACGAGGTGATGGTGGTGCTTCTTCTATTATCACTGCCTAGGCCTTTTTTGCAGCGCAACTCGGGGGTTTTTCTGTACAAAAAGTGTACAAGCGCGTCAAATAGCTTTAGATCTGCTGTTACGAGGGAAAAACCTAACGTGTCTGACCCGAATTTTTATGGGTTCCGTAGCGCCCTTATTTTTTAGCTCGAATCTCTCACGGTTATGTCCGTACCATCGCGTGGTCGTTTTTCAGCCCCCCTTCCTCTCTACCCCCTCCCTCATGCCCTTCACAATACTTAATGCCTATAACTAACGGGAAGAGCATGTAGCTTTGATAGTTAAAGGTTTCATTCGCACCCATTTATGTTATTTGCTTTTTTAAAGTCCACGAACTTGATCTACGTGTTAGGAATAAATTATTTTTAATTTTTTTTATTAAAATTAAGTTAAGAATAGTTGTAGGGAAATTCGCGTTGGCGGAAATTGGTTTTGAACGTAAATAATTTATTTTTTTCCACATTTTAATTTCTAATATTTTTATATAACATATTGATGGTATTGAGAGTGTATTTATTTGTCCCTGAAATATTCAACTTTTGCTTTAGAGAACTGTTCCCAAATGACGTATTAACGCGAGGTGAATTAATTTCTTGTTTAATGCTAAATATTCATGGTAGAATTCGTGACATTGTATAAAGGAGTTTATAGGAAATTGACTATGTGTTGGGTGGTTACGGACAATTTAACTTTGGTTATCCGAATTTAATCGAAAATTTATTCACAATTATGAATAGATTTAATATGAAAATGGGCGATGAAATTCGAATATATATTTTCTATTTTTATTTTGTTGTTAAATCTATTCAAATAATTTTATTGTAACTTTGAAATAACGATTGAAAATTTTTGAATACATTATTCCGGCGTAATGTATCCCCCATATACGCTCGCTTGATTTCATATCAATTCATTTCCATAGAAGATATTTTTTTTCCTTTTTTATTCCATTTGGTTAAATTTAAAATTGGATCCATATGTTTGAATATTATATCATCATGAGCTATACATTAATTTTCTCTCCCCTGATTATGTCCGAACACGTCCGTGGCATATTTTGATGGTCCTGTTGGCGGGGATCTGGTGGCCCATTCCTTACAACATGGTAGAACCATATCGGGGGTGGGTGCGAGAAATAAAAAATAAAAAAAGGAAAAAGTTAGTGATGCGGCTCAAATTTCGCGATCTGCTTTATTACAGCGTGCAGTGAGATCAGCCGCGTCTTGACTCCCGTGAATAACGTTTTTTAGTAGAAGGCATGGGCTTCAATTTTTTCCCATCATTTTTAAAGGCAGACCCTCTTCATAATTCCCCAGATCCCGCGCGATTTTGGTCCTTAAGGGATCAGCCCCTCAATACGATTCACTTAGTACGCTTTGAAAGTGAATTTCACTTACCTTAGGGTCTGACCCCCATCGTCTATGTCTCCCTCGAAAGATATGGACCATTTCAAAGACGAGTCTTTGCTTCGGTTACCATTGGTAACTTACCAACCTTGTCAAAGACAGGGATGATTGTTCGGGAGTGTTACACCGAAATGGTCTTCCCCTCTTTATCACCGTGGAACCTTGCCACCCTCGCCCTGGTCCTGGCCCTGGCCCTGCGTGGCGTTAGAGAGTAGCACCCAAGGCGCCGATCTCAAGCTCCCCCGCTCTTTTTATTTGACCATAAGTGATCTTCTTCCCACTATATACCACCCACACTTCGGAAGCTTTTTCTTCTACCCTGGGATATTTGCCCCCAAACAGCTGGCAGCAAATATTGCCGTTGTCTGTCATGAATGTAATGTCCCTTCTTGCTTGCTCGCTCGCTATAGTTCCCCGCTCAGCTCTCTCTCCATTGATTGGGGAATGAAGGGAAAGGTCGATCGCCAAGCTTCCATGAGACTTTGAGAGTAATCTCTGGAAAAGCTCTCACCTCATCTACCCTAGATGGACGGACGGACTATCAACATGGAATAGTTCGACCGCGCACGGTTACGAGTGATTGAACAGTCCAGGCTTGTAATCTGTGGGCGCGAGACATCTTAGTATCCTCCTAGAACTCTCAATTCTCAAACTGAAATCGTGCAAATCACGCTGCACTTCAAGAAGCCTATAAAGAAATTTAGTAATATTAGGCTTAACTTAAGCACTTTTTACCCTAAACAAGAGTTTCGTAACTCAAAAAAAAATAACGTAAATCATAGTTGGATATTGCCAATAAAAGTTCGAAATATACTTGTAGCAAAATATGTTGCACAGATAGCTAGGCCTTGGCATACACGAAATATAGCTACATCGTGTTTTCTTTTGTTTCGGTGTATCAGAAGCTCCACAATTATGTCGTAACTCGTGAAGGTATTCAGACGTCCACGAAAAAACCAATTTTTATATATTTTTTATATTTATGCGTTGCAAATTTATTCACCTTTGTTAGTTCGAAGAACCAAACCCCTACACGTAGTTAACTACCGATACAAAAAAAGAAAATATTAGATTAATAATAATAATAGTAGCGTTTCGGGATAGGGTTAGTAGTAGTAGCTACGTTGGCGAAAAAGTGATGGGGTTATTTTCAAACTTTTTACTTTTTCCCCAATGGATTCCCGAAGTCTGCTAGCTGTAGACCTTCAAGTAGAAATGTTGATGTTGAAAATATATATTTTTTTTCTAATTTTAAGTCTGTACTAGAAGGAAAGCGGAGCAGAGCTATACAGAGCAAGGCGGGTTATAAAATTAATGACTCTCATAACTCACGAAGTGGGTTTTGATTAGAAATAGGTTTTTTTTCTCCATCTCTCTCTCTCTCTCTCTCTAGCTTGCTTTGAAATCCTCCTTGCCCACCCCGATCCTTCTTTTCTTTTTGCAAATTCCTTATATATAAGATCTTTAATATTGTATAACCACATGCAACCTAGGTAATATACAACCCGAAAACCCCTAATTTTAATACATTTTTTATATCTAACTTGTATATAGCTGGAGAGTACAATTTCAAAATATACCGCCTACCAAGCTATATTCTCAACCCATCTGGGCATTGCAATACATTAAAAATCCGATATAGAAAAAGCGTAAGAAATTGCTAGAATCTAAAAAAGGGGGAATTAAGAATGAACGTGCATTCGTATATATAGAGAGAAATATCTAGATATTGAGTTTAATTTAACTAGTTTGAGGATTTAGTAGGCTTTTGAAATTCGGCATAGTTTTCTTTTTTACACTGGTGTATGGTTAATGATGTCTGATAGTTTGCTATTCCTTTTGATTTCTTTTTTTGTTATTCGTGTCCAAGAATTTTTTACCTTTTTTTTATGTAACGACCCCCGCCGAAGACTTTACTTATAGAAAGACTTTTGTGTAATATTTTAATGTTAAAAGCATCGCCTCCAGCTAGCCTGCCTGATCAAATGGGCAAATATATTTTTCTGATCTTACCGACATGGGAAATTCAATTTTTTCCAACGATTTTATTTCAATATATATATATATATTAAAACGAAACGGTTTCTTGAACTCTTATAATGATAGTTAATAATTCTGTAATGAAGGGGTAGAACTGAAACGTGATATAAAAGTTGTTCTTAACCCTTTAAGCAGGGCCAAATGAAGGCTCGAATCAGTTTTGTTTTGAAGTTGCAATGGGTCAGTCTTTACTGTATAAATTTTCAACCCCAAAAATGTAGGTTTTAGAAAATTCGTCCTTCTTGACGTGATTTAAGATCTCGAGGGACATCACATGCCTCGACGTCTGATGTTCGCGTTTGAACGGAACTTTCGTATTAATTAAACCATCTATGTTTAGACAGTATAAGAAATCTTGGATACATTTTCACCTTTTGCTGTTATAACGCAAGGCCAGTAGCTAGTACTAACCATAAATACCAATCAGTCTTCTTGACCACTAGGGGTTATAGTTAGTTGGATGTACTGTACACACACACACACACACACATCTATAAGCCGCCATACATTTTTATTATCCCTTTCGTATAGTTTCTGGCCTTTTGGGAGTAAAACCTCGATTTGGTCGCCGTTAAATTTGGGCCTTGGTCTTGGTGGCCGGCCATCTTTTGCGTTTAACCTTTTTAGCCTGGCTGCGTGTACTTGGCTTGCAAAGGGGGTTGGTTGATACGGAGTTAAATCAACTATACGCGAAGCTGCTGGTACATTGAGAATGGCTGGTTCGTTGCTAGTGGTTGGGTCTTCTTCCCATAACCGATATGGAGTAAGTTGAATATCGGCTAACGTAAAAGGTTCTGACACTAAACGACACGTCAGGGACCTATAGAGCCAGTTTTTCGCGATACTAGAAGGGCCTCGGCCGAGTAATAAAAGCCGAAGTAAGACGAACTGCGCTGTTCCTTACCTTATACATACGCCTTGCTTTCGGAAGAGGTCAGGCCAAGGGACGTAAGAGAAATCAGCGTTGCGCTATTATGATAGTTACGCTTTGCCGTTCGAACTGGTAGTTCATTGTTCTTAGCCGGGAACTCGCCCAACTCTAGTCAGTTTCATGGTCCATAGAAAATTTAGTAGACCCCGAGTTTACATTATTACTCCGACTTGTTCCATTTCTCCGAAGACTTCTTGCCAAAGCTAAGGCCTCCGATGGCTAATAAATGAACGAATGGTCTCGTTGTTTGGTTTTCTTTGTATAACACTCCTGGGAATTGACTCGAATTTTCTATGTACCTAAAGATTTTCTATATGTTTCGGGCGATTACTTATATGCTTTGAAGCTGTCCTACCGAATGCGAGATTAAAATGGAAACTCTCTAGATGCTAAAGGAGTAATGTTTGAATGAGAACAAATATGCATGGGGTGCTCCTGATGCCAACCCGAAATATCAATATTATTCTTGGATTTCTTACAATTTACTGTATTTAAAACCCCTTTTTTGAGATGGTTTTAAGTCATTTGCAACATTTCTCAAAATTCAACGCATCAGCCAATTGGATTTTTAACAATGTTTAAAATCCTGTCATGGTGTTTTTGCGATGTTTTTCTTTATACGTATCGTTTAAAACCATTTCTCAAGTGTTAGACTAAGTTTCTAATGATAAACTGTAGTTCGCTATAGTTTTTGGGTGACACCGCACGTTTATTTTTTCTTCTTTCTTTTTGTAAAATATGGCTATTTTTCTGGGGTTTTGCCAAATTTTAATGATCGGTTTGAAATTTAATAGCGCGGCGTTTTTAAAAGAACGTTTTCTTTTAGTGACAAAATTCAATTTATGTATTTTTTTTTTCTTATCTAATTATATTTAATGAAAGAGCGTTTTTTAACCGATTTTTTTTCTTTTAATTTATAATTTAACCGAACATAGCTAATATAATTAAATTCGATTCTCTCCCAGCTTCTTTAATTTTTGAACCGTCGAACGATGTGTATACCACCGATATTTGGGGAGGAAAATCGTTCGACTAAATCCAAACTGAGAAAGAGTGAGTGAGAGTAAAGACTGCCAGAGAGAGAGAGAGAGAAAGAGAGAGAGTTAAATAATTATCGGCCGTCATCCGTTTCGGGGTAATGGAGTGTTTCCCTCTTTCCGAGCGGTTTTCTCCTATACTCGATCTATACGTTATAGGTACATACTCTCCAAGGCGATATTTTTAAAATGGGAAGGGGAAAAAGGGATCGAAGTCTCTTTTGGCAGACACCCTT